>NC_092151.1:4010132-4055132 GCF_045791955.1 Oncorhynchus clarkii lewisi | reverse complement strand
AACAACGTTGAATCATGACGTCAGTGGTCTTCAGGTCGGAGCTCTAGAAAGAGGCCAGAGATCCCGACTTGGAATTCAGAGTTGGATGACCGTTCAAAATGGGTTTTTTTCACAGTCGGACCTCTTTTTTTTTTCAGAATTCCCAGTTGTCTTGAATTCACTGAAGTCTGAGATTCACCAGTTCTGAGTTTCCAGTTGTCTTGAACTCACTGAAGTCTGAGATTCACCAGTTCTGAGTTTAATAATTTTGCACGCCCAATTTTTCAGTTTTTGATTTGTTAAAAAAGTTTGAAATATCCAATAAATGTCGTTCCACTTCATGATTGTGTCCCACTTGTTGTTGATTCTTCACAAAAAAATACAGTTTTATATCTTTATGTTTGAAGCCTGAAATGTGGCAAAAGGTCGCAAAGTTCAAGGGGGCCGAATACTTTCGCAAGGCACTGTATCTGAAAATGCCTTAGTTTTCTATCTCCTACTTTACTATTTCAACCCCCCGAAAAAAGTAATGAGCTACACCTTAAATGGGGTTCTTCATATCAATTAGCTCTGATGATTCCAAAACAATAATAGTAGAGTAGTAGAGAAAAGACAGAATGGCTATCATTCACACTGTGAGTGTTGAAATATGTTAAGTATTACCTCTTCCAACCACGATACTTCATTCACACTGTGAGTGTTGAAATACACTAACTATTACCTCCCCCAAACCACAGGACTTCATTCACACTGTGAGTGTTGAAATGCACTAACTATTACCTCCCCCAAACCACAGGACTTCATTCACACTGTGAGTGTTGAAATACACTAACTATTACCTCCCCCAAACCACAGGACTTCATTCACACTGTGAGTGTTGAAATACACTAACTATTACCTCCCCCAAACCACAGGACTTCATTCACACTGTGAGTGTTGAAATGCACTAACTATTACCTCCCCCAAACCACAGGACTTCATTCACACTGTGAGTGTTGAAATACACTAACTTTTACCTCCCCCAAACCACAGGACTTCATTCACACTGTGAGTGTTGAAATACACTAACTATTACCTCCCCCAAACCACAGGAATTCATTCATACTGTGAGTGTTGAAATGCACTAACTATTACCTCCCCCAAACCACAGGACTTCATTCACACTGTGAGTGTTGAAATACACTAACTATTACCTCCCCCAAACCACAGGACTTCATTCACACTGTGAGTGTTGAAATACACTAACTATTACCTCCCCCAAACCACAGGACTTCATTCACACTGTGAGTGTTGAAATACACTAACTATTACCTCCCCCAAACCACAGGACTTCATTCACACTGTGAGTGTTGAAATACACTAACTATTACCTCACCCAAACCACAGGACTTCATTCACACTGTGAGTGTTGAAATACACTAACTATTACCTCCCCCAAACCACAGGACTTCATTCACACTGTGAGTGTTGAAATACACTAACTATTACCTCCCCCAAACCACAGGACTTCAATAACACTGTGAGTGTTGAAATGCACTAACTATTACCTCCCCCAAACCACAGGACTTCATTCACACTGTGAGTGTTGAAATACACTAACTATTACCTCCCCCAAACCACAGGACTTCATTCACACTGTGATTGTTGAAATACACTAACTATTACCTCCCCCAAACCACAGGACTTCATTCACACTGTGAGTGTTGAAATGCACTAACTATTACCTCCCCCAAACCACGATACTTCATTTACACTGTGAGTGTTGAAATGCACTAACTATTACCTCCCCCAAACCACGATACTTCATTTACACTGTGAGTGTTGAAATGCACTAACTATTACCTCCCCAAACCACAGGACTTCATTTACACTGTGAGTGTTGAAATGCACTAACTATTACCTCCCCAAACCACAGGACTTCATTTACACTCACAACATGAATGTGTCCCAAAAGGCCCTATATAAGTGCACTACCTCTGAGCAGGGCCCTTGTCAAAAGTAGTGATTTACATAGGGAACAGAGTGCCAATTAGGACACGAACCAAGTCTAGAGTGTGCTAGGGGGACTGAATCCAATCAATGAGAGAGAGTGTCCATTTATCACCCCTAACCTTCTGAATTCGTGCTATTTTAGCTAATGGTCATTTATCCTGATTTCCTGTGAGGAGGCACCGAGGGGAAATTAAAGGCAAAACAGCCTGTTGTATGCATCCCAAATGACACCCTATTCCCCATATAGTGCACTGCTTTCCACCAGAGCCCCAATTGACCCTGGTTAAAAGTAGTGCACTACATAGGGAATAGGGTGCCATTTGGGTCTGCCGTGCTGTATTATACTTAAGCTAAAATGTGTATTCTATTCTAAGAAGCCATTTACTTTATGTTCCTATTATTATATTTTATATTATTTGTTGATGTTGTTGCATTGTTGAAAAGGAATGCCTAGTGGGCCAGTAAACGAAAGGTCACTGGTTCGAATCCCAGAGCCAACTAGGTGAAATATATGTTGATTCACCATTGAATGAGAAGGAACCTGCAAGTTGAATGGTGTATTCCACATGTATCCTGTACATAATGACGATTACAACTTGAAACTTGATTAGCTCATTGTGTGTCACATTGTTTACTTTCCCCCCAGAAACACGGGCTCCGGCTGGTAGTAATGATGGGGGTATTAGATGTTGCAGTTGGCAGGCGAGTCATATTCTCATAACATTGAAAATAGAAATCTGCAGCGTAGAGAAGGAGTCATGTGTTTCTTCTGACAGGAATCAAGATCCAAGATGCTTCAATATTCAGAGAGTAAACATGACTTTAAGGTGGCACCCTATTCCCTATATAGTGCACACGATTTGACCATGTCTAGTCCAAAGTAGTGCACTATATAGGGAATAGGGTGCAATTTGGAACGCAGTATGCGTCTATTGATGCTTGGTTAAACACACTTCACCTTAGAGATGTGCTAGAATCATCTGCAAACAAATTAAATCACCCCCAGCCGCACCCCACTCCCCCAGTTTATCAGCACCAGCACCCCACCTGTACCAGCACCCCACTCCCCCCATTTTCCCCCCACCAGCACTCCACTCCCCCAGTTAACCAGCACCCCACTCCCCCAGTTAACCAGCACCCCACTCCCCCAGTTAACCAGCACCCCACTCCCCCAGTTTACCAGCACCCCACTCCCCCAGTTAACCAGCACCCCACTCCCCCAGTTAACCAGCACCCCACTCCCCCAGTTAACCAGCACCCCACTCCCCCAGTTTACGACCAGCACCCCACTCCCCCAGTTTACCAGCACCCCACTCCCCCAGTTTACGACCAGCACCCCACTCCCCCAGTTTACGACCAGCACCCCACTCCCCCAGTTAACCAGCACCCCACTCCCCCAGTTAACCAGCACCCCACTCCCCCAGTTTACCAACACCCCACTCCCCCAGTTAACCAGCACCCCACTCCCCCAGTTTACCAGCACCCCACTCCCCCAGTTTACCAGCACCAGCACAGCTCCAGGTGATAGTGATGAGTTTGCAAGGCTATACATGTCTATACTGTAGGCTATACAAGTCAAGTCAACTGTAGGACATACAAGTCAACTGTAGTCTATAAATCAAATCAATATCTAATCTATATACAGTTGATACTGGTACAGAGTCAATGTGGAGGCTATATACAGGGTGTTACGGTACAGAGTCAATGTGGAGGCTATATACAGGGTGTTACGGTACAGAGTCAATGTGGAGGCTATGTACAGGGGGTACTGGTACAGAGTCAATGTGGAGGCTATATATAGGGTATTACGGTACAGAGTCAATGTGGAGGCTATATACAGGGTGTTACGGTACAGAGTCAATGTGGAGGTTATATACAGGGGGTACCGGTACAGAGTCAATGTGGAGACTATATACAGGGTGTTACGGTACAGAGTCAATGTGGAGGCTATATACAGGGTGTTATGGTACAGAGTCAATGTGGAGGCTATATACAGGGTGTTATGGTACAGAGTCAATGTGGAGGCTATATACAGGGTGTTACGGTACAGAGTCAATGTGGAGGCTATATACAGGGGGTACCGGTACAGAGTCAATGTGGAGGCTATATACAGGTGGTACCGGTACAGAGTCAATGTGGAGGCTATATACAGGGGGTACCGGTACAGAGTCAATGTGGAGGCTATATACAGGGTGTTATGGTACAGAGTCAATGTGGAGGCTATATACAGGGTGTTACGGTACAGAGTCAATGTGGAGGCTATATACAGGGGGTACCGGTACAGAGTCAATGTGGAGGCTATATACAGGTGGTACCGGTACAGAGTCAATGTGGAGGCTATATACAGGGGGTACCGGTACAGAGTCAATGTGGAGGCTATATACCTGGGGTACCGGTACAGAGTCAATGTGGAGGCTATATACAGGGGGTACCGGTACAGAGTCAATGTGGAGGCTATATACCTGGGGTACCGGTACAGAGTCAAAGTGGAGGCTATATACAGGGCGTACCGGTACATAGTCAATGTGGAGGCTATATACAGGGTGTTATGGTACAGAGTCAATGTGGAGGCTATATACAGGGGGTACCGGTACAGAGTCAAAGTGGAGGCTATATACAGGGGGTACAGTGCCTTGCGAAAGTATTCGGCCCCCTTGAACTTTGCGACCTTTTGCCACATTTCAGGCTTCAAACATAAAGATATAAAACTGTATTTTTTTGTGAAGAATCAACAACAAGTGGGACACAATCATGAAGTGGAACGACATTTATTGGATATTTCAAACTTTTTTAACAAATCAAAAACTGAAAAATTGGGCGTGCAAAATTATTCAGCCCCCCTAAGTTAATACTTTGTAGCGCCACCTTTTGCTGCGATTACAGCTGTAAGTCGCTTGGGGTATGTCTCTATCAGTTTTGCTCATCGAGAGACTGACATTTTTTCCCATTCCTCCTTGCAAAACAGCTCGAGCTCAGTGAAGTTGGATGGAGAGCATTTGTGAACAGCAGTTTTCAGTTCTTTCCACAGATTCTCGATTGGATTCAGGTCTGGACTTTGACTTGGCCATTCTAACACCTGGATATGTTTGTTTTTGAACCATTCCATTGTAGATTTTGCTTTATGTTTTAGATCATTGTCTTGTTGGAAGACAAATCTCCGTCACAGTCTCAGGTCTTTTGCAGACTCCATCAGGTTTTCTTCCAGAATGGTCCTGTATTTGGCTCCATCCATCTTCCCATCAATTTTAACCATCTTCCCTGTCCCTGCTGAAGAAAAGCAGGCCCAAAACATGATGCTGCCACCACCATGTTTGACAGTGGGGATGGTGTGTTCAGGGTGATGAGCTGTGTTGCTTTTACGCCAAACATAACGTTTTGCATTGTTGCCAAATAGTTCAATTTTGGTTTCATCTGACCAGAGCACCTTCTTCCACATGTTTGGTGTGTCTCCCAGGTTGCTTGTGGCAAACTTTAAACAACACTTTTTATGGATATCTTTAAGAAATGGCTTTCTTCTTGCCACTCTTCCATAAAGGCCAGATTTGTGCAATATACGACTGATTGTTGTCCTATGTACAGAGTCTCCCACCTCAGCTGTAGATCTCTGCAGTTCATCCAGAGTGATCATGGGCCTCTTGGCTGCATCTCTGATCAGTCTTCTCCTTGTATGAGCTGAAAGTTTAGAGGGACGGCCAGGTCTTGGTAGATTTGCAGTGGTCTGATACTCCTTCCATTTCAATATTATCGCTTGCACAGTGCTCCTTGGGATGTTTAAAGCTTGGGAAATCTTTTTGTATCCAAATCCGGCTTTAAACTTCTTCACAACAGTATCTCCTGGTTTAATCAGTTTAATCTCTGGATTTCTTCATGTATTTAAATGGGATGTGAATCAGTTCCTGTAGTACAGTAAAGACAACTGTCCATCTTTTCAACGACTCCATTCCAAGATGGACACCTGCCTGGTGTGTTCCTTGTTCTTCATGATGCTCTCTGCGCTTTTAACGGACCTCTGAGACTATCACAGTGCAGGTGCATTTATACGGAGACTTGATTACACACAGGTGGATTGTATTTATCATCATTAGTCATTTAGGTCAACATTGGATCATTCAGAGATCCTCACTGAACTTCTGGAGAGAGTTTGCTGCACTGAAAGTAAAGGGGCTGAATAATTTTGCACGCCCAATTTTTCAGTTTTTGATTTGTTAAAAAAGTTTGAAATATGCAATAAATGTCGTTCCACTTCATGATTGTGTCCCACTTGTTGTTGATTCTTCACAAAAAAATACAGTTTTATATCTTTATGTTTGAAGCCTGAAATGTGGCAAAAGGTCGCAAAGTTCAAGGGGGCCGAATACTTTCGCAAGGCACTGTATATCGCTTGTAGTTCTGTCACGCCCTGACCTTAGAGACCCTTTTTCTGTCTCTATTTGGTTTGGTCAGGGTGTGAATGGGGTGGGTATTCTATGTGCTTTCTTTCTATGTTTTGTGTTTCTATGTTTTGGCCGGGTATGGTTCTCAATCAGGGACAGCTGTCTATCGTTGTCTCTGATTGGGAATCAAACTTAGGCAGCATGTTTTGCCACCTTAGGGTGTGGGATGTTTTGTTTTGTTAGCTCTGTGAAGCATACGGAACGTGACAATCGTTTGTTGTTTTAGTGTTCTGAGAAATAAAGATCATGAACACGCTGCACCTTGGGCCACTTCTTCCGACGAGCGATACAAGTCCAGGCATTTATATATCTTTTGTAGTCATATTTTAAAAGCCTTTTCAAAATCTGCTATGAATACCAGGCCTGGTTTCCCGGATGTTTCTTAGTATTCTATTGTTTCCAGTACTTTCCTAATATTACCTTCGATGTATCGTCCAGGTAAAAAACCTGTGTGATCAGGATGAATGATATCCGACAATACCTTTTTTTAATTCTATGCATTTTTCTAGAAAGGGGCCTCCAGTATTTTTTAGGTGGACTGGATCTTTATATTTACCCAGCAACACTTCCTGTCTCTTAACCATCATTGTAAGGTGTCAGAAATAGATTTTTATTTACATCCTGGCCAAGGAAGCATTGTGTGTGTAATTTAATTCTGTTAGCTCCTAAATGATGTCCCGGCAAATTTCCACTCAGCCCCGGCTTTATCATCAACAGTTAGGAGACAGTCTTCATTCAACAGTCAATTTATCAATAGCACCAGCTTGTCATCATAGCTGCTGTAAGTGAAATGAATGGAACGGGATCTAATCAAATTACCCCCCTCCCCCTTTTTTCCTGCCTTCACAGACATAATAAATATGCCCAGGATTAATATGCATCACACTTCGTGTGTCCAGAAACACAGAATTCCAGGGACAAGATAATTTACTGCAGCTTTTGACTACGCACACACTGACAGTAACAAAAAATGCACACACTAGTGACCATAGGAAAACCAAGCAGTGGTGTGTGTGTGTGTGTGTTTGTGTGAGCATTGTTTAATGCAGTGATATGCAGTATTAAGAGTCTTAACAGTATTTGTATTCATTATGGATCCCCATTAGTTCCTGTCAAGGCAGCAGCTACTCTTCCTGGGGTTTATTATGGATCCCCATTAGTTCCTGTCAAGGCAGCAGCTACTCTTCCTGGGGTTTATTATGGATCCCCATTAGTTCCTGCCAAGGCAGCAGCTACTCTTCCTGGGGTTTATTATGGATCCCCATTAGTTCCTGTCAAGGTAACAGCTACTCTTCCTGGGGTTTATTATGGATCCCCATTAGTTCCTGTCAAGGCAGCAGCTACTCTTCCTGGGGTTTATTATGGATCCCCATTAGTTCCTGCCAAGGCAGCAGCTACTCTTCCTGGGGTTTATTATGGATCCCCATTAGTTCCTGTCAAGGCAGCAGCTACTCTTCCTGGGGTTTATTATGGATCCCCATTAGTTCCTGTCAAGGCAGCAGCTACTCTTCCTGGGGTTTATTATGGATCCCCATTAGTTCCTGCCAAGGAAGCAGCTACTCTTCCTGGGGTTTATTATGGATCCCCATTAGTTCCTGCCAAGGCAGCAGCTACTCTTCCTGGGGTTTATTATGGATCCCCATTAGTTCCTGTCAAGACAGCAGCTACTCTTCCTGGGGTTTATTATGGATCCCCATTAGTTCCTGCCAAGGCAGCAGCTACTCTTCCTGGGGTTTATTATGGATCCCCATTAGTTCCTGCCAAGGCAGCAGCTACTCTTCCTGGGGTTTATTATGGATCCCCATTAGTTCCTGCCAAGGCAGCAGCTACTCTTCCTGGGGTTTATTATGGATCCCCATTAGTTCCTGCCAAGGCAGCAGCTACTCTTCCTGGGGTTTATTATGGATCCCCATTAGTTCCTGTCAAGGCAGCAGCTACTCTTCCTGGGGTTTATTATGGATCCCCATTAGTTCCTGTCAAGGCAGCAGCTACTCTTCCTGGGGTTTATTATGGATCCCCATTAGTTCCTGCCAAGGCAGCAGCTACTCTTCCTGGGGTTTATTATGGATCCCCATTAGTTCCTGTCAAGGCAGCAGCTACTCTTCCTGGGGTTTATTATGGATCCCCATTAGTTCCTGCCAAGGCAGCAGCTACACTTCCTGGG
This sequence comes from Oncorhynchus clarkii lewisi, assembly GCF_045791955.1. Taxonomy (NCBI): domain Eukaryota; kingdom Metazoa; phylum Chordata; class Actinopteri; order Salmoniformes; family Salmonidae; genus Oncorhynchus; species Oncorhynchus clarkii. Next base: position 4,046,564 of record NC_092151.1, on the reverse strand, counting down.
GTTTATTATGGATCCCCATTAGTTCCTGTCAAGACAGCAGCTACTCTTCCTGGGGTTTATTATGGATCCCCATTAGTTCCTGCCAAGGCAGCAGCTACTCTTCCTGGGGTTTATTATGGATCCCCATTAGTTCCTGCCAAGGGAGCAGCTACTCTTCCTGGGGTTTATTATGGATCCCCATTAGTTCCTGCCAAGGAAGCAGCTACTCTTCCTGGGGTTTATTATGGATCCCCATTAGTTCCTGCCAAGGCAGCAGCTACTCTTCCTGGGGTTTATTATGGATCCCCATTAGTTCCTGTCAAGGCAGCAGCTACTCTTCCTGGGGTTTATTATGGATCCCCATTAGTTCCTGCCAAGGCAGCAGCTACTCTTCCTGGGGTTTATTATGGATCCCCATTAGTTCCTGCCAAGGCAGCAGCTACTCTTCCTGGGGTTTATTATGGATCCCCATTAGTTCCTGCCAAGGCAGCAGCTACTCTTCCTGGGGTTTATTATGGATCCCCATTAGTTCCTGCCTAGGCAACAGCTACTCTTCCTGGGGTTTATTATGGATCCCCATTAGTTCCTGCCAAGGCAGTAGCTACTCTTCCTGGGGTTTATTATGGATCCCCATTAGTTCCTGCCAAGGCAGCAGCTACTCTTCCTGGGGTTTATTATGGATCCCCATTAGTTCCTGCCAAGGCAGCAGCTGCTCTTCCTGGGGTTTATTTTGGATCCCCAGTAGTTCCTGCCAAGGCAGCAGCTACTCTTCCTGTGGTTTATTATGGATCCCCATTAGTTCCTGCCAAGGCAGCAGCTACTCTTTCTGGGGTTTATATTGGATCCTCATTAGTTCCTGTCAAGGCAGCAGCTACTCTTCCTGGGGTTATTATGGATCCCCATTAGTTCCTGCCAAGGCAGCAGCTACTCTTCCTGGGGTTTATTATGGATCCCCATTAGTTCCTGTCAAGGCAGCAGCTACTCTTCCTGGGGTTTATTATGGATCCCCATTAGTTCCTGCCAAGGCAGCAGCTACTCTTCCTAGGGTTTATTATGGATCCCCATTAGTTCCTGCCAAGGCAGCAGCTACTCTTCCTGGGGTTTATTATGGATCCCCATTAGTTCCTGTCAAGGTAACAGCTACTCTTCCTGGGGTTTATTATGGATCCCCATTAGTTCCTGTCAAGGCAGCAGCTACTCTTCCTGGGGTTATTATGGATCCCCATTAGTTCCTGCCAAGGCAGCAGCTACTCTTCCTGGGGTTTATTATGGATCCCCATTAGTTCCTGTCAAGGCAGCAGCTACTCTTCCTGGGGTTTATTTTGGATCCCCATTAGTTCCTGTCAAGGCAGCAGCTGCTCTTCCTGGGTCCAGCAAAATTAAGGCAGTTATACTTTTTAAAGAACATTACAATACATTTAAAACAGATTTCACAACATATTAAGTGTGTGCCCTCAGGCCCCTACTCCACCACTACCACATATCTACAACACAAAAATCCATGTGTATGTGTGTGTATAGTTCGTATGTCATCGTGCGTTTATTTTCATGTGTCTGTGACTATGTATTTGTATTTACAGATGGTATACATGTTTGTTATTAGGACACATGAAAGTTCACATGTTCGAGAAGGCATTTCTGCCCCCCCCCAAAAAAAAAATGCATTTAGAAAAATAGTTTTCTGTTCAAACGGCTCTCCTGTGAAGTGGTGATCCGCGACATGCGCCTAGTTTCCTGAAACGGGTCACAATATAGCAGGGGGTGTAAAGCCATAACACAAACGTTTATCCAGCAGCAGACTATGATCGATAACGTCAAAAGCCACACTAAAGTCAAACAAAACACAATCTTTTTATCATCAAGTTCTCTCAGCCAATCATCAGTAATTTGTGTACTTGCTGTGCTTGTTGAATATTCTTCCCTATAAGCGTGCTGAAGGTCTGTTGTCAATTTCTTTATGTAAAATAAGAATGTCAATATCGTCCGCTATTATCCTCAGTAATTTTCCATCCAAGTTATCAGACCCCGTGGCTTGTAATTGTTGACAGATAAACATCATGTTTTCACCTCATCTTTATGTCAGTAATCTTTGTTTCATAGTATTAACAGTATTTACAGTATTTACAGTATTAACAGTAATACCAGTATTTACAGTAGTTACAGTAGTTACAGTAGTTACAGTATTTACAGTAATAACAGTAATAACAGTAGTTACAGTATTTACAGTAGTTACAGTAGTTACAGTACTTACAGTAGCTACAGTATTTACATTAATAACAGTAGTTACAGTAGTTACAGTATTTCCAGTTGTTACAGTAGTTACAGTAGTTACAGTATTTACAGTAGTTACAGTAGTTACAGTATTTCCAGTATTTCCAGTACTTACAGTATTTACAGTAATAACAGTAGTTACAGTAGTTACAGTATTTACAGTATTTACAGTATTTACAGTATTTACAGTAGTTACAGTATTTACAGTAATAACAGTAATAACAGTAGTTACAGTACTTACAGTATTTACAGTAGTTACAGTATTTACAGTAATAACAGTGTTAGTTATCTCCACTGAGCAAACGCACACAGAGGGACACAGATAAAAGGGACTAACTCAAACAGTTCTGGAGTATGTGGGGCAGCTGCTACTAACAGCACTGTTCAAAGAGCGAGTGTGTGTGTGTGTGTGTGTGTGTGTGTGTGTGTGTGTGTGTACGTGCGGGTGTTACAAAACGACTGGGCAAGTGGAATCTGCTCAGCATTATAACACGGTTAGACACTCAGAGAGGAGAAATGAACTGACATCGTCAAACTCATGTTCATTCTACACCCTCTCTGCTCTCCTCACAGATCAACTAGAGCTTTGATAACACAGCCAACCACACGACAGCCAAGAGTTGGCTGAAGACACACACATAGAGAGATGCATGCAGAGGGGGCTTTAGTACACCTCCTCTTGTAAATCAGACAGAGAAGAGTGGTAGCATTAAGAGCTAGTGTTAATATTGTTAAATGGGAGTTTTAGAGCCGGGTGGCGGTAGGGCCTGAGCTGCACTTCCTAACCTCCTGTCAAATCTATGACCATATTAGAGACACATATTTTCCTCAGATTACACAGATCCACAAAGAATTCGAAAACAAATCCAATTTTGATAAACTCCCATATCTACTGGGTGAAATTCCACAGTGTGCCATCACAGCAGCAAGATTTGTGACCTGTTGCCACGAGAAAAGGGCAACCAGTGAAGAACAAACACCATTGTAAATACAACCCATATCTATGCTTATTTATTTTATCTTGTGTCCTTTACCATTTGTACATTGTTAAAACACTGTATATATATATATAATATGACATTTGTAATGTCTTTATTGTTTTGAAACTTCTGTATGTGTAATGTTCACTGTTAATTTGTATTGTTTATTTCACTTTATATATTCACTTTATATATTATCTACCTCACTTGCTTTGGCAATGTTTCCCATGCCAATAAAGCCCTTGAATTGAAAAATGGAATTGAGAGAGAGGTAGAGAGAGAGAGAGAGGGGTAGAGGGAGAGAGAGAGAGAGGGAGGGGTAGAGGGAGAGAGAGAGAGAGAGGGGTAGAGGGAGAGAGACAGAGAGAGAGAGAGAGGGGTAGAGGGAGAGAGAGAGAGAGGGGTAGAGGGGGAGAGAGAGAGAGAGAGAGAGAGAGAGAGAGAGAGAGAGACAGAGAGAGAGCGAGAGAGAGAGACAGAGAGAGAGAGAGAGAGAGACAGAGAGAGAGCGAGAGAGAGCGACAGAGAGAGAGGTAGAGAGCGAGAGAGAGAGAGAGAGAGGAAGACAGAGAGAGAGGAAGACAGAGAGAGAGAGAGGAAAACAGAGAGAGCGAGAGAGAGAGAGAGAGAGAGAGGGAGAGAGAAAGTAACAGAGAGAGAGAGAGAGAGAGAGAGAGAGAGAGAGATTGTAAATCCAGACATCTCCACCCCCTACTGCCACTACTTCAATCAGCAGACCCCTAACTTCTGAGAATGTATCCCAAATGGCATCTTATTCCCTAAATAGTGCACTACTTTTGACCAGAGCCCATATTGTTCCTAGTCAAAAGTAGTGCACTATATAGGGAATAGGGTGCTACGTCAGACTCAGTTTGGTTTTCCTGACCTCTCCTTTGTACAGCATCCATTTCCCCCTGAGCTAGAGCATTCATTTCAGGGGCCTTAACCGCAACAATAGCCTAATGAATAAGAGCCATGTTGAGCCCAGTGCCTCACCACCAGCTTAGAGGGTCACATCTCCTCTTGATTTCTGAGGCGAGAAAACGCTTGACACACAAGGAGAGGGGAGGGGAGGAGAGGGGAGGGGAGGAGAGTGGGGAGGAGAGGGGAGGGGAGGAGAGAGGGGAGGAGAGGAGAGAGGGGAGGGGAGGGGAGGGGAGGAGAGAGGGGAGGAGAGGAGAGACGGGAGGGGAGGAGAGGGGAGGGGAGGGGAGGAGAGAGGGGAGGGGAGGGGAGTGAAGGAGAGAGGGGAGGGGAGTGAAGGAGAGAGGGGAGGGGAAATCAGTCCATTGCAGGGATTTTCTTCCTAATAATGTTTGTGAGGATGAGGAGGCTGAGCCTACAGCCAAACAGAGGGCTGAGCTCTCTCTCTCTCTCTCTCTCTCTCTCTGTTTGCCATCACAGGACTGTCCTCTCTATGAGCTTTAGGATCTTTGATCCTGGGTTTCAGGATCACTACCTTAACTTTCTCATCTCCAAGCCTGCTTAACAAAATCCTATTTTAAAGAACGAGGCCACCATGCACCAATCAGGTGGTGAAAAATACGTTTTTCCTGTTAAAAGGGGAGTTTGGTTATGAAACCGAATTCAGCTTTTGTTTTATAACCTATTCTCTATTTCACCTCCTCTCTTATCCTCTCTTTCTCTCCCTCCCTATATTGGGTACTCTATTGTCATACTTGACTAAAAGTAATGATACCTTAATAGAAAATGACTCAAGTGAAAGTGAAAGTCACCCCAGTAAATTACTACTTGAGTAAAAGTAAAGCATAAATAATTGCTTATAATAATAAGCTAATCGGACCGCACAATTTTCTTGTTTTTTATATATTTACGGACAGAGGCAAAATACAACACGCAGATATCATTTACAAGATAATCATCTCTGTTTAGTGAGTAGAGATGACCAGGGATGTTCTCTGTGTAGTGAGTCCTCCAGATCAGAGGCAGTAGGGATGACCAGGGATGTTCTCTGTTTAGTGAGTCCTCCAGATCAGAGGCAGTAGGGATGATCAGGGATGTTCTCTGTTTAGTGAGTCCTCCAGATCAGAGGCAGTAGGGATGATCAGGGATGTTCTCTGTTTAGTGAGTCCTCCAGATCAGAGGCAGTAGGGATGACCAGGGATGTTCTCTGTTTAGTGAGTCCTCCAGATCAGAGGCAGTAGGGACGACCAGGGATGTTCTCTGTTTAGTGAGTCCTCCAGATCAGAGGCAGTAGGGATGACCAGGGATGTTCTCTGTTTTAGTGAGTCCTCCAGATCAGAGGCAGTAGGGATGACCAGGGATGTTCTCTGTTTAGTGAGTCCTCCAGATCAGAGGCAGTAGGGATGACCAGGGATGTTCTCTGTTTAGTGAGTCCTCCAGATTAGAGGCAGTAGGGATGACCAGGGATGTTCTCTGTTTAGTGAGTCCTCCAGATCAGAGCCAGTAGGGATGACCAGGGATGTTCTCTGTTTAGTGAGTCCTCCAGATTAGAGGCAGTAGGGATGACCAGGGATGTTCTCTGTTTAGTGAGTCATCCAGATCAGAGGCAGTAGGGATGATCAGGGATGTTCTCTGTTTAGTGAGTCCTCCAGATCAGAGGTAGTAGAGATGATCAGGGATGTTCTCTGTTTAGTGAGTCCTCCAGATCAGAGGTAGTAGAGATGATCAGGGATGTTCTCTGTTTAGTGAGTCCTCCAGATCAGAGGTAGTAGAGATGATCAGGGATGTTCTCTGTTTAGTGAGTCCTCCAGATCAGAGGTAGTAGAGATGATCAGGGATGTTCTCTGTTTAGTGAGTCCTCCAGATCAGAGGTAGTAGGGATGACCAGGGATGTTCTCTGTTTAGTGAGTCCTCCAGATCAGAGGTAGTAGGGATGACCAGGGATGTTCTCTGTTTAGTGAGTCCTCCAGATCAGAGGCAGTAGGGATGACCAGGGATGTTCTCTGTTTAGTGAGTCCTCCAGATCAGAGGTAGTAGGGATGACCAGGGATGTTCTCTGTTTAGTGAGTCCTCCAGATCAGAGGCAGTAGAGATGACCAGGGATGTTCTCTGTTTAGTGAGTCCTCCAGATCAGAGGCAGTAGGGATGACCAGGGATGTTCTCTGTTTAGTGAGTCCTCCAGATCAGAGGCAGTAGGGACGACCAGGGATGTTCTCTGTTTAGTGAGTCCTCCAGATCAGAGGCAGTAGGGATGACCAGGGATGTTCTCTGTTTTAGTGAGTCCTCCAGATCAGAGGCAGTAGGGATGACCAGGGATGTTCTCTGTTTAGTGAGTCCTCCAGATCAGAGGCAGTAGGGATGACCAGGGATGTTCTCTGTTTAGTGAGTCCTCCAGATTAGAGGCAGTAGGGATGACCAGGGATGTTCTCTGTTTAGTGAGTCCTCCAGATCAGAGCCAGTAGGGATGACCAGGGATGTTCTCTGTTTAGTGAGTCCTCCAGATTAGAGGCAGTAGGGATGACCAGGGATGTTCTCTGTTTAGTGAGTCATCCAGATCAGAGGCAGTAGGGATGACCAGGGATGTTCTCTGTTTAGTGAGTCCTCCAGATCAGAGGCAGTAGGGATGACCAGGGATGTTCTCTGTTTAGTGAGTCCTCCAGATCAGAGGTAGTAGGGATGACCAGGGATGTTCTCTGTTTAGTGAGTCCTCCAGATCAGAGGCAGTAGGGATGACCAGGGATGTTCTCTGTTTAGTGAGTCCTCCAGATCAGAGGCAGTAGAGATGACCAGGGATGTTCTCTGTTTAGTGAGTCCTCCAGATCAGAGGCAGTAGGGATGACCAGGGATGTTCTCTGTTTAGTGAGTCCTCCAGATCAGAGGCAGTAGGGACGACCAGGGATGTTCTCTGTTTAGTGAGTCCTCCAGATCAGAGGCAGTAGGGATGACCAGGGATGTTCTCTGTTTTAGTGAGTCCTCCAGATCAGAGGCAGTAGGGATGACCAGGGATGTTCTCTGTTTAGTGAGTCCTCCAGATCAGAGGCAGTAGGGATGACCAGGGATGTTCTCTGTTTAGTGAGTCCTCCAGATTAGAGGCAGTAGGGATGACCAGGGATGTTCTCTGTTTAGTGAGTCCTCCAGATCAGAGCCAGTAGGGATGACCAGGGATGTTCTCTGTTTAGTGAGTCCTCCAGATTAGAGGCAGTAGGGATGACCAGGGATGTTCTCTGTTTAGTGAGTCATCCAGATCAGAGGCAGTAGGGATGACCAGGGATGTTCTCTGTTTAGTGAGTCCTCCAGATCAGAGACAGTAGGGAGGTTCTCTGTTTAGTGAGGCAGTAGAGATGACCAGGGATGTTCTCTGGTTAGTGAGTCCTCCAGATCAGAGACAGTAGGGATGACCAGGGATGCTCTCTGTTTAGTGAGTCCTCCAGATCAGAGACAGTAGGGATGACCAGGGATGTTCTCTGTTTAGTGAGTCCTCCAGATCAGAGGCAGTAGGGATGACCAGGGATGTTCTCTGTTTAGTGAGTCCTCCAGATCAGAGGCAGTAGAGATGACCAGGGATGTTCTCTGTTTAGTAAGTCCTCCAGATCAGAGGCAGTAGGGATGACCAGGGATGTTCTCTGTTTAGTGAGTCCTCCAGATCAGAGGCAGTAGAGATGACCAGGGATGTTCTCTGTTTAGTGAGTCCTCCAGATCAGAGGTAGTAGGGATGTTCTCTGTTTAGTGAGTCAGTAGAGATGACCAGGGATGTTCTCTGTTTAGTGAGTCAGTAGAGATGACCAGGGATGTTCTCTGTTTAGTGAGTCCTCCAGATCAGAGGTAGTAGGGGGGACCAGGGATGTTCTCTGTTTAGTGAGTCCTCCAGATCAGAGGTAGTAGGGATGTTCTCTGTTTAGTGAGTCCTCCAGATCAGAGGCAGTAGGGATGTTCTCTGTTTAGTGAGTCCTCCAGATCAGAGGCAGAAGGGATGACCAGGGATGTTCTCTGTTTAGTGAGTCCTCCAGATCAGAGGCAGTAGGGATGATCAGGGATGTTCTCTGTCTAGTGAGTCCTCCAGATCAGAGGTAGTAGGGATGTTCTCTGTCTAGTGAGTCCTCCAGATCAGAGGCAGTAGGGATGACCAGGGATGTTCTCTGTTTAGTGAGTCCTCCAGATCAGAGCCAGTAGGGATGACCAGGGATGTTCTCTGTTTAGTGAGTCCTCCAGATTAGAGGCAGTAGGGATGACCAGGGATGTTCTCTGTTTAGTGAGTCATCCAGATCAGAGGCAGTAGGGATGACCAGGGATGTTCTCTGTTTAGTGAGTCCTCCAGATCAGAGACAGTAGGGAGGTTCTCTGTTTAGTGAGGCAGTAGAGATGACCAGGGATGTTCTCTGGTTAGTGAGTCCTCCAGATCAGAGACAGTAGGGATGACCAGGGATGCTCTCTGTTTAGTGAGTCCTCCAGATCAGAGACAGTAGGGATGACCAGGGATGTTCTCTGTTTAGTGAGTCCTCCAGATCAGAGGCAGTAGGGATGACCAGGGATGTTCTCTGTTTAGTGAGTCCTCCAGATCAGAGGCAGTAGAGATGACCAGGGATGTTCTCTGTTTAGTAAGTCCTCCAGATCAGAGGCAGTAGGGATGACCAGGGATGTTCTCTGTTTAGTGAGTCCTCCAGATCAGAGGCAGTAGAGATGACCAGGGATGTTCTCTGTTTAGTGAGTCCTCCAGATCAGAGGCAGAAGGGATGACCAGGGATGTTCTCTGTTTAGTAAGTCCTCCAGATCAGAGGCAGTAGAGATGACCAGGGATGTTCTCTGTTTAGTGAGTCCTCCAGATCAGAGGCAGTAGAGATGACCAGGGATGTTCTCTGTTTAGTGAGTCCTCCAGATCAGAGGCAGTAGGGATGTTCTCTGTTTAGTGAGTCCTCCAGATCAGAGGCAGTAGAGATGACCAGGGATGTTCTCTGTTTAGTGAGTCCTCCAGATCAGAGGCAGTAGGGATGACCAGGGATGTTCTCTGTTTAGTGAGTCCACCAGATCAGAGGCAGTAGGGAGGACCAGGGATGTTCTCTGTTTTAGTGAGTCCTCCAGATCAGAGGTAGTAGGGATGACCAGGGATGTTCTCTGTTTAGTGAGTCCTCCAGATCAGAGGCAGTAGGGATGACCAGGGATGTTCTCTGTTTAGTGAGTCCTCCAGATCAGAGGCAGTAGGGATGACCAGGGATGTTCTCTGTTTAGTGAGTCCTCCAGATCAGAGGCAGTAGGGATGACCAGGGATGTTCTCTGTTTAGTGAGTCCTCCAGATCAGAGGTAGTAGGGATGACCAGGGATGTTCTCTGTTTAGTGAGTCCTCCAGATCAGAGGCAGTAGAGATGGACCAGGGATGTCCTCTGGTTAGTGAGTCCTCCAGATCAGAGGCAGTAGAGATGGACCAGGGATGTTCTCTGTTTAGTGAGTCCTCCAGATCAGAGGCAGTAGTGATGTTCTCTGTTTAGTGAGTCCTCCAGATCAGAGGCAGTAGGGATGTTCTCTGTTTAGTGAGTCCTCCAGATCAGAGGCAGTAGTGATGACCAGGGATGTTCTCTGTTTAGTGAGTCCTCCAGATCAGAGGCAGTAGGGATGTTCTCTGTTTAGTGAGTCCTCCAGATCAGAGGCAGTAGGGATGTTCTCTGTTTAGTGAGTCCTCCAGATCAGAGGTAGTAGGGATGACCAGGGATGTTCTCTGTTTAGTGAGTCCTCCAGATCAGAGGCAGTAGGGATGTTCTCTGTTTAGTGAGTCCTCCAGATCAGAGGTAGTAGGGATGACCAGGGATGTTCTCTGTTTAGTGAGTCCTCCAGATCAGAGGCAGTAGGGATGTTCTCTGTTTAGTGAGTCCTCCAGATCAGAGGCAGTAGGGATGATCAGGGATGTTCTCCGTTTAGTGAGTCCACCAGATCAGAGGCAGTAGGGATGACCAGGGATGTTCTCTGTTTAGTAAGTCCTCCAGATCAGAGGCAGTAGGGATGATCAGGGATGTTCTCCGTTTAGTGAGTCCACCAGATCAGAGGCAGTAGGGATGATCAGGGATGTTCTCTGTTTAGTGAGTCCTCCAGATCAGAGGCAGTAGGGATGTTCTCTGTTTAGTGAGTCCTCCAGATCAGAGGCAGTAGGGATGACCAGGGATGTTCTCTGTTTAGTGAGTCCTCCAGATCAGAGACAGTAGGGATGACCAGGGATGTTCTCTGTTTAGTGAGTCCTCCAGATCAGAGGCAGTAGAGATGACCAGGGATGTTCTCTGTTTAGTGAGTCCTCCAGATCAGAGGCAGTAGGGATGACCAGGGATGTTCTCTGTTTAGTGAGTCCTCCAGATCAGAGGTAGTAGGGATGTTCTCTGTTTAGTGAGTCCTCCAGATCAGAGGTAGTAGGGATGACCAGGGATGTTCTCTGTTTAGTGAGTCCTCCAGATCAGAGGCAGTAGGGATGACCAGGGATGTTCTCTGTTTAGTGAGTCCTCCAGATCAGAGGTAGTAGGGATGACCAGGGATGTTCTCTGTTTAGTGAGTCCTCCAGATCAGAGACAGTAGGGATGACCAGGGATGTTCTCTGTTTAGTGAGTCCTCCAGATCAGAGGCAGTAGGGATGACCAGGGATGTTCTCTGTTTAGTGAGTCCTCCAGATCAGAGGCAGTAGGGATGACCAGGGATGTTCTCTGTTTAGTGAGTCCTCCAGATCAGAGGCAGTAGGGATGACCAGGGATGTTCTCTGTTTAGTGAGTCCTCCAGATCAGAGGCAGTAGGGATGACCAGGGATGTTCTCTGTTTAGTGAGTCCTCCAGATCAGAGGCAGTAGGGATGACCAGGGATGTTCTCTGTTTAGTGAGTCCTCCAGATCAGAGGCAGTAGGGATGACCAGGGATGTTATCTGTTTAGTGAGTCCATCAGATCAGAGGCAGTAGGGATGTTCTCTGTTTAGTAAGTCCTCCAGATCAGAGGCAGTAGAGATGACCAGGGATGTTCTCTGTTTAGTGAGTCCTCCAGATCAGAGGCAGTAGGGATGACCAGGGATGTTCTCTGGTTAGTGAGTCCTCCAGATCAGAGACAGTAGGGATGACCAGGGATGTTCTCTGTTTAGTGAGTCCTCCAGATCAGAGACAGTAGGGGGGACCAGGGATGTTCTCTGTTTAGTGAGTCCTCCAGATCAGAGGCAGTAGGGATGACCAGGGATGTTCTCTGTTTAGTGAGTCCTCCAGATCAGAGACAGTAGGGGGGACCAGGGATGTTCTCTGTTTAGTGAGTCCTCCAGATCAGAGGCAGTAGGGATGACCAGGGATGTTCTCTGTTTAGTGAGTCCTCCAGATCAGAGGCAGTAGGGATGACCAGGGATGTTCTCTGTTTAGTGAGTCCTTCAGATCAGAGGCAGTAGGGATGACCAGGGATGTTCTCTGTTTAGTGAGTCCTCCAGATCAGAGGCAGTAGGGTTGACCAGGGATGTTCTCTGTTTAGTGAGTCCTCCAGATCAGAGGCAGTAGGGATGACCAGGGATGTTCTCTGTTTAGTGAGTCCTTCAGATCAGAGGCAGTAGGGATGACCAGGGATGTTCTCTGTTTAGTGAGTCCTCCAGATCAGAGGCAGTAGGGATGACCAGGGATGTTCTCTGTTTAGTGAGTCCTCCAGATCAGAGGCAGTAGGGATGACCAGGGATGTTCTCTGTTTAGTGAGTCCTCCAGATCAGAGGCAGTAGGGATGACCAGGGATGTTCTCTGTTTAGTGAGTCCTCCAGATCAGAGGCAGTAGGGATGGACCAGGGATGTTCTCTGTTTAGTGAGTCCTCCAGATCAGAGGCAGTAGGGATGGACCAGGGATGTTCTCTGTTTAGTGAGTCCTCCAGATCAGAGGTAGTAGTGATGACCAGGGATGTTCTCTGTTTAGTGAGTCCTCCAGATCAGAGGTAGTAGTGATGACCAGGGATGTTCTCTGTTTAGTGAGTCCTCCAGATCAGAGGTAGTAGGGATGTTCTCTGTTTAGTGAGTCCTCCAGATCAGAGGCAGTAGGGATGTTCTCTGTTTAGTGAGTCCTCCAGATCAGAGCCAGTAGGGATGACCAGGGATGTTCTCTGTTTAGTGAGTCCTCCAGATCAGAGACAGTAGGGGGGACCAGGGATGTTCTCTGTTTAGTGAGTCCTCCAGATCAGAGGCAGTAGGGATGACCAGGGATGTTCTCTGTTTAGTGAGTCCTCCAGATCAGAGGCAGTAGGGATGACCAGGGATGCTCTCTGTTTAGTGAGTCCTCCAGATCAGAGGCAGTAGGGATGACCAGGGATGCTCTCTGTTTAGTGAGTCCTCCAGATCAGAGGCAGTAGGGATGACCAGGGATGTTCTCTGTTTAGTGAGTCCTCCAGATCAGAGGCAGTAGAGATGACCAGGGATGCTCTCTGTTTAGTGAGTCCTCCAGATCAGAGACAGTAGGGGTGACCAGGGATGTTCTCCGTTTAGTGAGTCCTCCAGATCAGAGGCAGTAGGGATGACCAGGGATGTTCTCTGTTTAGTGAGTCCTCCAGATCAGAGGCAGTAGGGATGACCAGGGATGTTCTCTGTTTAGTGAGTCCTTCAGATCAGAGGCAGTAGGGATGACCAGGGATGTTCTCTGTTTAGTGAGTCCTCCAGATCAGAGGCAGTAGGGATGACCAGGGATGTTCTCTGTTTAGTGAGTCCTCCAGATCAGAGGCAGTAGGGATGACCAGGGATGTTCTCTGTTTAGTGAGTCCTTCAGATCAGAGGTAGTAGTGATGACCAGGGATGTTCTCTGTTTAGTGAGTCCTCCAGATCAGAGGTAGTAGGGATGTTCTCTGTTTAGTGAGTCCTCCAGATCAGAGGCAGTAGGGATGTTCTCTGTTTAGTGAGTCCTCCAGATCAGAGCCAGTAGGGATGACCAGGGATGTTCTCTGTTTAGTGAGTCCTCCAGATCAGAGACAGTAGGGGGGACCAGGGATGTTCTCTGTTTAGTGAGTCCTCCAGATCAGAGGCAGTAGGGATGACCAGGGATGTTCTCTGTTTAGTGAGTCCTCCAGATCAGAGGCAGTAGGGATGACCAGGGATGCTCTCTGTTTAGTGAGTCCTCCAGATCAGAGGCAGTAGGGATGACCAGGGATGCTCTCTGTTTAGTGAGTCCTCCAGATCAGAGGCAGTAGGGATGACCAGGGATGTTCTCTGTTTAGTGAGTCCTCCAGATCAGAGGCAGTAGAGATGACCAGGGATGCTCTCTGTTTAGTGAGTCCTCCAGATCAGAGACAGTAGGGGTGACCAGGGATGTTCTCCGTTTAGTGAGTCCTCCAGATCAGAGGCAGTAGGGATGACCAGGGATGTTCTCTGTTTAGTGAGTCCTCCAGATCAGAGGCAGTAGGGATGACCAGGGATGTTCTCTGTTTAGTGAGTCCTTCAGATCAGAGGCAGTAGGGATGACCAGGGATGTTCTCTGTTTAGTGAGTCCTCCAGATCAGAGGCAGTAGGGATGACCAGGGATGTTCTCTGTTTAGTGAGTCCTCCAGATCAGAGGCAGTAGGGATGACCAGGGATGTTCTCTGTTTAGTGAGTCCTTCAGATCAGAGGCAGTAGGGATGACCAGGGATGTTCTCTGTTTAGTGAGTCCTCCAGATCAGAGGCAGTAGGGATGACCAGGGATGTTCTCTGTTTAGTGAGTCCTCCAGATCAGAGGCAGTAGGGATGACCAGGGATGTTCTCTGTTTAGTGAGTCCTCCAGATCAGAGGCAGTAGGGATGACCAGGGATGTTCTCTGTTTAGTGAGTCCTCCAGATCAGAGGCAGTAGGGATGGACCAGGGATGTTCTCTGTTTAGTGAGTCCTCCAGATCAGAGGCAGTAGGGATGGACCAGGGATGTTCTCTGTTTAGTGAGTCCTCCAGATCAGAGGTAGTAGTGATGACCAGGGATGTTCTCTGTTTAGTGAGTCCTCCAGATCAGAGGTAGTAGTGATGACCAGGGATGTTCTCTGTTTAGTGAGTCCTCCAGATCAGAGGTAGTAGGGATGTTCTCTGTTTAGTGAGTCCTCCAGATCAGAGGCAGTAGGGATGATCAGGGATGTTCTCCGTTTAGTGAGTCCACCAGATCAGAGGCAGTAGGGATGATCAGGGATGTTCTCTGTTTAGTGAGTCCTCCAGATCAGAGGCAGTAGGGATGTTCTCTGTTTAGTGAGTCCTCCAGATCAGAGGCAGTAGGGATGACCAGGGATGTTCTCTGTTTAGTGAGTCCTCCAGATCAGAGACAGTAGGGATGACCAGGGATGTTCTCTGTTTAGTGAGTCCTCCAGATCAGAGGCAGTAGAGATGACCAGGGATGTTCTCTGTTTAGTGAGTCCTCCAGATCAGAGGCAGTAGGGATGACCAGGGATGTTCTCTGTTTAGTGAGTCCTCCAGATCAGAGGTAGTAGGGATGTTCTCTGTTTAGTGAGTCCTCCAGATCAGAGGTAGTAGGGATGACCAGGGATGTTCTCTGTTTAGTGAGTCCTCCAGATCAGAGGCAGTAGGGATGACCAGGGATGTTCTCTGTTTAGTGAGTCCTCCAGATCAGAGGTAGTAGGGATGACCAGGGATGTTCTCTGTTTAGTGAGTCCTCCAGATCAGAGACAGTAGGGATGACCAGGGATGTTCTCTGTTTAGTGAGTCCTCCAGATCAGAGGCAGTAGGGATGACCAGGGATGTTCTCTGTTTAGTGAGTCCTCCAGATCAGAGGCAGTAGGGATGACCAGGGATGTTCTCTGTTTAGTGAGTCCTCCAGATCAGAGGCAGTAGGGATGACCAGGGATGTTCTCTGTTTAGTGAGTCCTCCAGATCAGAGGCAGTAGGGATGACCAGGGATGTTCTCTGTTTAGTGAGTCCTCCAGATCAGAGGCAGTAGGGATGACCAGGGATGTTCTCTGTTTAGTGAGTCCTCCAGATCAGAGGCAGTAGGGATGACCAGGGATGTTATCTGTTTAGTGAGTCCATCAGATCAGAGGCAGTAGGGATGTTCTCTGTTTAGTAAGTCCTCCAGATCAGAGGCAGTAGAGATGACCAGGGATGTTCTCTGTTTAGTGAGTCCTCCAGATCAGAGGCAGTAGGGATGACCAGGGATGTTCTCTGGTTAGTGAGTCCTCCAGATCAGAGACAGTAGGGATGACCAGGGATGTTCTCTGTTTAGTGAGTCCTCCAGATCAGAGACAGTAGGGGGGACCAGGGATGTTCTCTGTTTAGTGAGTCCTCCAGATCAGAGGCAGTAGGGATGACCAGGGATGTTCTCTGTTTAGTGAGTCCTCCAGATCAGAGACAGTAGGGGGGACCAGGGATGTTCTCTGTTTAGTGAGTCCTCCAGATCAGAGGCAGTAGGGATGACCAGGGATGTTCTCTGTTTAGTGAGTCCTCCAGATCAGAGGCAGTAGGGATGACCAGGGATGTTCTCTGTTTAGTGAGTCCTTCAGATCAGAGGCAGTAGGGATGACCAGGGATGTTCTCTGTTTAGTGAGTCCTCCAGATCAGAGGCAGTAGGGATGACCAGGGATGTTCTCTGTTTAGTGAGTCCTCCAGATCAGAGGCAGTAGGGATGACCAGGGATGTTCTCTGTTTAGTGAGTCCTTCAGATCAGAGGCAGTAGGGATGACCAGGGATGTTCTCTGTTTAGTGAGTCCTCCAGATCAGAGGCAGTAGGGATGACCAGGGATGTTCTCTGTTTAGTGAGTCCTCCAGATCAGAGGCAGTAGGGATGACCAGGGATGTTCTCTGTTTAGTGAGTCCTCCAGATCAGAGGCAGTAGGGATGACCAGGGATGTTCTCTGTTTAGTGAGTCCTCCAGATCAGAGGCAGTAGGGATGGACCAGGGATGTTCTCTGTTTAGTGAGTCCTCCAGATCAGAGGCAGTAGGGATGGACCAGGGATGTTCTCTGTTTAGTGAGTCCTCCAGATCAGAGGTAGTAGTGATGACCAGGGATGTTCTCTGTTTAGTGAGTCCTCCAGATCAGAGGTAGTAGTGATGACCAGGGATGTTCTCTGTTTAGTGAGTCCTCCAGATCAGAGGTAGTAGGGATGTTCTCTGTTTAGTGAGTCCTCCAGATCAGAGGCAGTAGGGATGTTCTCTGTTTAGTGAGTCCTCCAGATCAGAGCCAGTAGGGATGACCAGGGATGTTCTCTGTTTAGTGAGTCCTCCAGATCAGAGACAGTAGGGGGGACCAGGGATGTTCTCTGTTTAGTGAGTCCTCCAGATCAGAGGCAGTAGGGATGACCAGGGATGTTCTCTGTTTAGTGAGTCCTCCAGATCAGAGGCAGTAGGGATGACCAGGGATGCTCTCTGTTTAGTGAGTCCTCCAGATCAGAGGCAGTAGGGATGACCAGGGATGCTCTCTGTTTAGTGAGTCCTCCAGATCAGAGGCAGTAGGGATGACCAGGGATGTTCTCTGTTTAGTGAGTCCTCCAGATCAGAGGCAGTAGAGATGACCAGGGATGCTCTCTGTTTAGTGAGTCCTCCAGATCAGAGACAGTAGGGGTGACCAGGGATGTTCTCTGTTTTGTGAGTCCTCCAGATCAGAGGCAGTAGGGATGACCAGGGATGTTCTCTGTTTAGTGAGTCCTCCAGATCAGAGGCAGTAGGGATGACCAGGGATGTTCTCTGTTTAGTGAGTCCTCCAGATCAGAGGCAGTAGGGATGACCAGGGATGTTCTCTGTTTAGTGAGTCCTCCAGATCAGAGGCAGTAGAGATGACCAGGGATGTTCTCTGTTTAGTGAGTCCTCCAGATCAGAGGCAGTAGGGATGACCAGGGATGTTCTCTGTTTAGTGAGTCCTCCAGATCAGAGGCAGTAGGGATGATCAGGGATGTTCTCTGTTTAGTGAGTCCTCCAGATCAGAGGCAGTAGTGATGATCAGGGATGTTCTCTGTTTAGTGAGTCTTCCAGATCAGAGGCAGTAGGGATGACCAGGGATGTTCTCTGTTTAGTGAGTCCTCCAGATCAGAGGCAGTAGGGATGACCAGGGATGTTCTCTGTTTAGTGAGTCCTCCAGATCAGAGACAGTAGGGGTGACCAGGGATGTTCTCTGTTTAGTGAGTCCTCCAGATCAGAGGCAGTAGGGATGATCAGGGATGTTCTCTGTTTAGTGAGTCCTCCAGATCAGAGGCAGTAGTGATGATCAGGGATGTTCTCTGTTTAGTGAGTCTTCCAGATCAGAGGCAGTAGGGATGACCAGGGATGTTCTCTGTTTAGTGAGTCCTCCAGATCAGAGGCAGTAGGGATGACCAGGGATGTTCTCTGTTTAGTGAGTCTTCCAGATCAGAGGCAGTAGGGATGACCAGGGATGTTCTCTGTTTAGTGAGTCCTCCAGATAAGAGGCAGTAGAGATGACCAGGGATGTTCTCTGTTTAGTGAGTCCATCAGATCAGAGGGAGTAGGGATGACCAGGGATGTTCTCTGTTTAGTGAGTCCTCCAGATCAGAGACAGTAGGGGTGACCAGGGATGTTCTCTGTTTAGTGAGTCCTCCAGATCAGAGGCAGTAGGGATGACCAGGGATGTTCTCTGTTTAGTGAGTCCTCCAGATCAGAGGCAGTAGAGATGACCAGGGATGTTCTCTGTTTAGTGAGTCCATCAGATCAGAGGGAGTAGGGATGACCAGGGATGTTCTCTGTTTAGTGAGTCCTCCAGATCAGAGACAGTAGGGGTGACCAGGGATGTTCTCTGTTTAGTGAGTCCTCAAGATCAGAGGCAGTAGGGATGACCAGGGATGTTCTCTGTTTAGTGAGTCCTCCAGATAAGAGGCAGTAGAGATGACCAGGGATGTTCTCTGTTTAGTGAGTCCTCCAGATCAGAGGCAGTAGAGATGACCAGGGATGTTCTCTGTTTAGTGAGTCCTCCAGATCAGAGGCAGTAGGGATGACCAGGGATGTTCTCTGTTTAGTGAGTCCTCCAGATCAGAGGCAGTAGAGATGACCAGGGATGTTCTCTGTTTAGTGAGTCCTCCAGATCAGAGGCAGTAGGGATGACCAGGGATGTTCTCTGTTTAGTGAGTCCTCCAGATCAGAGGCAGTAGGGATGACCAGGGATGTTCTCTGTTTAGTGAATCCTCCAGATCAGAGGCAGTAGGGATGACCAGGGATGTTCTCTGTTTAGTGAGTCCTCCAGATCAGAGGCAGTAGGGATGACCAGGGATGTTCTCTGTTTAGTGAGTCCTCCAGATCAGAGGCAGTAGAGATGACCAGGGATGTTCTCTGTTTAGTGAGTCCTCCAGATCAGAGGCAGTAGGGATGACCAGGGATGTTCTCTGTTTAGTGAGTCCTCCAGATCAGAGGCAGTAGGGATGTTCTCTGTTTAGTGAGTCCTCCAGATCAGAGGCAGTAGAGATGACCAGGGATGTTCTCTGTTTAGTGAGTCCTCCAGATCAGAGGCAGTAGAGATGACCAGGGATGTTCTCTGTTTAGTGAGTCCTCCAGATCAGAGGTAGTAGGGATGTTCTCTGTTTAGTGAGTCCTCCAGATCAGAGGCAGTAGGGATGTTCTCTGTTTAGTGAGTCCTCCAGATCAGAGGCAGTAGAGATGACCAGGGATGTTCTCTGTTTAGTGAGTCCTCAAGATCAGAGGCAGTAGAGATGACCAGGGATGTTCTCTGTTTAGTGAGTCCTCCAGATCAGAGGCAGTAGGGATGACCAGGGATGTTCTCTGTTTAGTGAGTCCTCCAGATCAGAGGCAGTAGGGATGACCAGGGATGTTCTCTGTTTAGTGAGTCCTCCAGATCAGAGGCAGGGGATGACCAGGGATGTTCTCTGTTTAGTGAGTCCTCCAGATCAGAGGCAGTAGGGATGACCAGGGATGTTCTCTGTTTAGTGAGTCCTCCAGATCAGAGGCAGTAGAGATGACCAGGGATGTTCTCTGTTTAGTGAGTCCTCCAGATCAGAGGCAGTAGGGATGACCAGGGATGTTCTCTGTTTAGTGAGTCCTCCAGATCAGAGGCAGTAGAGATGACCAGGGATGTTCTCTGTTTAGTGAGTCCTCCAGATAAGAGGCAGTAGAGATGACCAGGGATGTTCTCTGTTTAGTGAGTCCTCCAGATCAGAGGCAGTAGGGATGACCAGGGATGTTCTCTGTTTAGTGAGTCCTCCAGATCAGAGGCAGTAGAGATGACCAGGGATGTTCTCTGTTTAGTGAGTCCTCCAGATCAGAGGCAGTAGGGATGACCAGGGATGTTCTCTGTTTAGTGAGTCCTCCAGATCAGAGGCAGTAGGGATGTTCTCTGTTTAGTGAGTCCTCCAGATCAGAGGCAGTAGGGATGACCAGGGATGTTCTCTGTTTAGTGAGTCCTCCAGATCAGAGGCAGTAGGGATGACCAGGGATGTTCTCTGTTTAGTGAGTCCTCCAGATCAGAGGCAGTAGGGATGACCAGGGATGTTCTCTGTTTAGTGAGTCCTCCAGATCAGAGGCAGTAGGGATGACCAGGGATGTTCTCTGTTTAGTGAGTCCTCCAGATCAGAGGCAGTAGAGATGACCAGGGATGTTCTCTGTTTAGTGAGTCCGTCAGATCAGAGGCAGTAGAGATGACCAGGGATGTTCTCTGTTTAGTGAGTCCTCCAGATCAGAGAAAGTAGGGATGACCAGGGATGTTCTCTGTTTAGTGAGTCCTCCAGATCAGAGGCAGTAGAGATGACCAGGGATGTTCTCTGTTTAGTGAGTCCTCCAGATCAGAGGCAGTAGGGATGACCAGGGATGTTCTCTGTTTAGTGAGTCCTCCAGATCAGAGGCAGTAGGGATGACCAGGGATGTTCTCTGTTTAGTGAGTCCTCCAGATCAGAGGCAGTAGAGATGACCAGGGATGTTCTCTGTTTAGTGAGTCCGTCAGATCAGAGGCAGTAGAGATGACCAGGGATGTTCTCTGTTTAGTGAGTCCTCCAGATCAGAGACAGTAGGGATGACCAGGGATGTTCTCTGTTTAGTGAGTCCTCCAGATCAGAGGCAGTAGAGATGACCAGGGATGTTCTCTGTTTAGTGAGTCCTCCAGATCAGAGGCAGTAGGGATGACCAGGGATGTTCTCTGTTTAGTGAGTCCTCCAGATCAGAGACAGTAGGGATGACCAGGGATGTTCTCTGTTTAGTGAGTCCTCCAGATCAGAGGCAGTAGGGATGACCAGGGATGTTCTCTGTTTAGTGAGTCCTCCAGATCAGAGGCAGTAGAGATGACCAGGGATGTTCTCTGTTTAGTGAGTCCTCCAGATCAGAGGCAGTAGAGATGACCAGGGATGTTCTCTGTTTAGTGAGTCCTCCAGATCAGAGGCAGTAGAGATGACCAGGGATGTTCTCTGTTTAGTGAGTCCTCCAGATCAGAGGCAGTAGGGGTGACCAGGGATGTTCTCTGTTTAGTGAGTCCTCCAGATCAGAGGCAGTAGGGATGACCAGGGATGCTCTCTGTTTATTGAGTCCTCCAGATCAGAGGCAGTAGGGATGACCAGGGATGTTCTCTGTTTAGTGAGTCCTCCAGATCAGAGGCAGTAGGGATGACCAGGGATGTTCTCTGTTTAGTGAGTCCTCCAGATCAGAGGCAGTAGGGATGACCAGGGATGTTCTCTGTTTAGTGAGTCCTCCAGATCAGAGGCAGTAGGGATGACCAGGGATGCTCTCTGTTTAGTGAGTCCTCCAGATCAGAGGCAGTAGGGATGACCAGGGATGTTCTCTGTTTAGTGAGTCCTCCAGATCAGAGGCAGTAGGGATGACCAGGGATGTTCTCTGTTTAGTGAGTCCTCCAGATCAGAGGCAGTAGGGATGACCAGGGATGTTCTCTGTTTAGTGAGTCCTCCAGATCAGAGGCAGTAGGGATGACCAGGGATGTTCTCTGTTTAGTGAGTCCTCCAGATCAGAGCCAGTAGGGATGACCAGGGATGTTCTCTGTTTAGTGAGTCCTCCAGATCAGAGGCAGTAGGGATGACCAGGGATGTTCTCTGTTTAGTGAGTCCTCCAGATCAGAGGCAGTAGGGATGACCAGGGATGTTCTCTGTTTAGTGAGTCCTCCAGATCAGAGGCAGTAGGGATGACCAGGGATGTTCTCTGTTTAGTGAGTCCTCCAGATCAGAGGCAGTAGGGATGACCAGGGATGTTCTCTGTTTAGTGAGTCCTCCAGATCAGAGGCAGTAGAGATGACCAGGGATGTTCTCTGTTTAGTGAGTCCTCCAGATCAGAGGCAGTAGGGATGACCAGGGATGTTCTCTGTTTAGTGAGTCCTCCAGATCAGAGGCAGTATGGATGACCAGGGATGTTCTCTGTTTAGTGAGTCCTCCAGATCAGAGGCAGTAGGGATGACCAGGGATGTTCTCTGTTTAGTGAGTCCTCCAGATCAGAGGCAGTAGGGATGACCAGGGATGTTCTCTGTTTAGTGAGTCCTCCAGATCAGAGGCAGTAGGGATGACCAGGGATGTTCTCTGTTCAGTGAGTCCTCCAGATCAGAGGCAGTAGAGATGACCAGGGATGTTCTCTGTTTAGTGAGTCCTCCAGATCAGAGGCAGTAGAGATGACCAGGGATGTTCTCTGTTTAGTGAGTCCTCCAGATCAGAGGCAGTAGAGATGACCAGGGATGTTCTCTGTTTAGTGAGTCCTCCAGATCAGAGGCAGTAGGGATGACCAGGGATGTTCTCTGTTTAGTGAGTCCTCCAGATCAGAGGCAGTAGAGATGACCAGGGATGTTCTCTGTTTAGTGAGTCCTCCAGATCAGAGGCAGTAGAGATGACCAGGGATGTTCTCTGTTTAGTGAGTCCTCCAGATCAGAGGCAGTAGAGATGACCAGGGATGTTCTCTGTTTAGTGAGTCCTCCAGATCAGAGGCAGTAGGGATGACCAGGGATGTTCTCTGTTTAGTGAGTCCTCCAGATCAGAGGCAGTAGAGATGACCAGGGATGTTCTCTGTTTAGTGAGTCCTCCAGATCAGAGGCAGTAGGGATGACCAGGGATGTTCTCTGTTTAGTGAGTCCTCCAGATCAGAGGCAGAAGGGATGACCAGGGATGTTCTCTGTTTAGTGAGTCCATCAGATCAGAGGCAGTAGGGATGACCAGGGATGCTCTCTGTTTAGTGAGTCCTCCAGATCAGAGGCAGTAGGGATGACCAGGGATGTTCTCTGTTTAGTGAGTCCTCCAGATCAGAGGCAGTAGGGATGACCAGGGATGTTCTCTGTTTAGTGAGTCCTCCAGATCAGAGGCAGTAGGGATGACCAGGGATGTTCTCTGGTTAGTGAGTCCTCCAGATCAGAGGCAGTAGGGATGACCAGGGATGTTCTCTGTTTAGTGAGTGAATCGGACCAGTGTCCTTTCCTGCTAAACATTGAAAATGTAACTGGTACTTTTGGTTGTCATGGAAAATGTATGGAGTAAAAAAGACATTGTTTTCTTTAGTAATGTAGTGAAGTAAAAGTAAAAGTTGTCCAAAATATGAATAGTAAAGTACAGGACAGATACCCCCCCCCCCCCCCAAAATGACTTAAGGAGTACTTTAAATTATTTTTTTTATACCGCTGTCTCTATAGGAGGATGCCATTTAGGATACATCCAAACTAAATCTGCTCTCTCGTTCTCTGTTCAACTCCAATGACTACATTATGTCATGATTCTTCAAGTCCTGTTGGTCTTGAGCTTTGGCAATAACAAGCCATTCTTTAACAGTCTATCCGTATCAATCAATAGTCTATCCGTTTCAATCAACAGTCTATCCGTATCAATCAATAGTCTATCCGTATCCATCAACAGTCTATCAGTATCAATCAATAGTCTATCCGTTTCAATCAACAGTCTATCCGTATCAATCAATAGTCTATCCATTTCAATCAACAGTCTATCAGTATCAATCAACAGTCTATCCGTATCAATCAACAGTCTATCCGTATCAATCAACAGTCTATCCGTATCAATCAACAGTCTATCCGTATCAATCAACAGTCTATCCGTATCAATCAACAGTCTATCCGTATCAATCCATAGTCTATCCGTATCAATCAACAGTCTATCCGTATCAATCAACAGTCTATCCGTATCAATCGATAGTCTATCCGTATCAATCGATAGTCTATCCGTATCAATCAACAGTCTATCAGTATCAATCAATAGTCTATCCGTATCAATCAACAGTCTATCCGTATCAATCGATAGTCTATCCGTATCAATCAACAGTCTATCAGTATCAATCAATAGTCTATTCGTATCAATCAACAGTCTATCAGTATCAATCAATAGTCTATCCGTATCAATCAATAGTCTATCCGTATCAATCGATAGTCTATCGGTATCAATCAACAGTCTATCAGTATCAATCAATAGTCTATCCGTATCAATCAACAGTCTATCAGTATCAATCAATAGTCTATCCGTATCAATCAATAGTCTATCCGTATCAATCGATAGTCTATCCGTATCAATCAACAGTCTATCAGTATCAATCAATAGTCTCTCCGTATCAATCAATAGTCTATCCGTATCAATCAATAGTCTATCCGTATCAATCAACAGTCTATCCGTATCAATCAACAGTCTATCCGTATCAATCAACAGTCTATCCGTATCAATCAATAGTCTATCCGCATCAATCAATAGTCTATCCGTATCAATCAACAGTCTATCAGTATCAATCAATAGTCTATCCGTATCAATCAATAGTCTATCAGTATCAATCAATAGTCTATCCGTATCAATCAATAGTCTATCAGTATCAATCAATAGTCTATCCGTATCAATGTAACTGCCAAGTCATTAAAGAGACAAGTTAAATGTTGTTTACCCTCCAGACGAGGTTTCAATTCTTTCCAATGAAAACGAAGAAACAAAGTGTATCCCAGCCCTTATAACCTAAAACTAAAACTTATTGACAGACAAAACACAAACACATCCTCTGATTTAGAACAAGTGTGTGTGTGTGTGTGTGTGTGTGTGGGGGCAGCAGGTTGCCTAGCAGTGTGTGTGCGTGTGTGGGGGCAGCAGGTAGCCTAGCTGTGTGTGTGTGTGTGTGTGTGTGTGTGTGTGTGTGTGTGTGTGTGTGTGTGTGTGGTGTGTGTGTGTGTGGGCAGCAGGTAGCCTAGCAGTTTGTGTGTGTGTGTTGGGTGTGTGTGGGCAGCAGGTACCCTAGCCGTGTGTGTGTGTGGTGTGTGTATGGGCAGCAGGTACCCTAGCAGTTAAGAGCATTTGGCCAGTAACCAAAAGGTTGCTGGTTCGAATCCCGAGCCGACAAGGTGAAACATCAAGGAGCTTAACCCTAATTTCTCATTTCTGTAAATCTCTCTGGATAAAATCATCTGCTAAATGACTACAATGAAAATGTAGTACAGCATCAGATAATCACAGAGAGATGCTCTGTCTCTCTCCCCTCTCTCCCTCTCTTTCTGTCTCTCTCCCCTCTCTCCCTCTCCTTCTGTCTCTCTCCCTCTGCCTCTCTCCCTCCCTTTGTCTCTCTCTTATTAAAACCTCTCTCTCTCTCTCTCTCTCCCTCTCTCTCTCTCTCGCTCTCTCTCTCTCCCTCCTCTCTCTCTCTCTCTCTCTATCCCTG
Source organism: Oncorhynchus clarkii lewisi (assembly GCF_045791955.1). Lineage (NCBI taxonomy): Eukaryota > Metazoa > Chordata > Actinopteri > Salmoniformes > Salmonidae > Oncorhynchus > Oncorhynchus clarkii. Next base: position 4,021,917 of record NC_092151.1, on the reverse strand, counting down.
TCTCTCCCTCTCTCTCTCTCTCTCTCTCCCTCCTCCTCTCTCTCTCTCTCTCTCTATCCCTGTCTCTCTCTCCCTCTCTCTCTCTCTCTCTCTCTCTCTCCCTGTGTCTCTCTCTCTCTCTTTCTCTCTCTATCTCTCTCTCTCTCTCTCTCTCCCTCCTCCTCTCTCCCTCTCTTATTAAAACCACTCCCTTTGTCCTACACTACTTCGTCTATTGAGGACCATGTCAGAATGACAAAAGAAAAATCAAATGAAATGAGTTATTGAGACCTCCTCTGGTTAACTGTAGTGTCTCTTCCAGCACGGTGCAGATGGTCCTCTTGGCAACATTAAGCCCCACTCCAGTAGGATGCTGTCTGGGCCTTTGTGTTGCTCGGCACCCCTCTGCCTCTGGGTCTCTCTGGGCTATAGGGGCATCGTGTGCCGGTGTCTCGTGATACCCTGGCTAAATCTCACATGGCACTCTGTTCCCTTTATAGTGACACACTATTGGCCACAGACCATAGATCTCTGGTCATAATAGTGCACTATATAAGGAATAGGGTACCATAGGCCTCTTGTCAAAAGTAATGCACTATATAGGGAATAGGGTACCATAGGCCTCTTGTCAAAAGTAGTGCACTATATAGGGAATAGGGTACCATAGGCCTCTTGTCAAAAGTAGTGCACTATATAGGGAATAGGGTACCATAGGCCTCTTGTCAAAAGTAGTGCACTATATAGGGAATAGGGTACCATAGGCCTCTTGTCAAAAGTAGTGCACTATATAGGGAATAGGGTGTTATTTGCAGATTAACTAACTACATACTGTAACTAGGCAACAGCAGATTAACTACATACTGTAACTAGGCAACAGCAGCCTAACTACATACATACTGTAACTAGGCTACAGTAGATTAACTAACTACATACTGTAACTAGGCAACAGCAGCCTAACTACATACTGTAACTAGGCTACAGCAGATTAAATACATACTGTAACTAGGCTACAGCAGATTAACTACATACATACTGTAACTAGGCTACAGCAGATTAACTACATACATACTGTAACTAGGCTACAGCAGATTAAATACATACTGTAACTAGGCTACAGCAGATTAACTACATACTGTAACTAGGCTACAGCAGATTAACTACATACATACTGTAACTAGGCTACAGCAGATTAACTACATACTGTAACTAGGCTACAGCAGATTAACTACATACTGTAACTAGGCTACAGCAGATTAACAACATACTGTAACTAGGCTACAGCAGATTAAATACATACTGTAACTAGGCTACAGCAGATTAACTACATACATACTGTAACTAGGCTACAGCAGATTAACTACATAGTGTAACTAGGCTACAGCAGATTAAATACATACTGTAACTAGGCTACAGCAGATTAACTACATACTGTAACTAGGATACAGCAGATTAACTACATACTGTAACTAGGCTACAGCAGATTAACTACATACATACTGTAACTAGGCTACAGCAGATTAAATACATACTGTAACTAGGCTACAGCAGATTAACTACATACATACTGTAACTAGGCTACAGCAGATTAACTACATACATACTGTAACTAGGCTACAGCAGATTAACTACATAGTGTAACTAGGCTACAGCAGATTAACTACATACTGTAACTAGGCTACAGCAGATTAACTACATACATACTGTAACTAGGCTACAGCAGATTAACTACATACATACTGTAACTAGGCTACAGCAGATTAAATACATACTGTAACTAGGCTACAGCAGATTAACAACATACTGTAACTAGGCTACAGCAGATTAAATACATACATACTGTAACTAGGCTACAGCAGATTAACTACATACTGTAACTAGGCTACAGCAGATTAAATACATACTGTAACTAGGCTACAGCAGATTAACTACATACTGTAACTAGGCTACAGCAGATTAACTACATACATACTGTAACTAGGCTACAGCAGATTAAATACATACATACTGTAACTAGGCTACAGCAGATTAACTACATAGTGTAACTAGGCTACAGCAGATTAACTACATACTGTAACTAGGCTACAGCAGATTAACTACATACTGTAACTAGGCTACAGCAGATTAACTACATAGTGTAACTAGGCTACAGCAGATTAACTACATACTGTAACTAGGCTACAGCAGATTAACAACATACTGTAACTAGGCTACAGCAGATTAAATACATACTGTAACTAGGCTACAGCAGATTAACTACATACATACTGTAACTAGGCTACAGCAGATTAACTACATACATACTGTAACTAGGCTACAGCAGATTAACTACATACTGTAACTAGGCTACAGCAGATTAACTACATACTGTAACTAGGATACAGCAGATTAACTACATACATACTGTAACTAGGCTACAGCAGATTAACTACATACTGTAACTAGGATACAGCAGATTAACTACATACTGTAACTAGGCTACAGCAGATTAACTACATACTGTAACTAGGCTACAGCAGATTAACTACATACATACTGTAACTAGGCTACAGCAGATTAACTACATACTGTAACTAGGATACAGCAGATTAACTACATACTGTAACTAGGCTACAGCAGATTAACTACATACTGTAACTAGGCTACAGCAGATTAACTACATACTGTAACTAGGCTACAGCAGATTAAATACATACTGTAACTAGGCTACAGCAGATTAACTACATACTGTAACTAGGATACAGCAGATTAACTACATACTGTAACTAGGCTACAGCAGATTAACTACATACTGTAACTAGGCTACAGCAGATTAACTACATAGTGTAACTAGGCTACAGCAGATTAAATACATACTGTAACTAGGCTACAGCAGATTAACAACATACTGTAACTAGGCTACAGCAGATGAAATACATACATACTGTAACTAGGCTACAGCAGATTAACTACATACATACTGTAACTAGGCTACAGCAGATTAACTACATACTGTAACTAGGCTACAGCAGATTAACTACATACTGTAACTAGGATACAGCAGATTAACTACATACATACTGTAACTAGGCTACAGCAGATTAACTACATACTGTAACTAGGCTACAGCAGATTAACTACATACTGTAACTAGGATACAGCAGATTAACTACATACTGTAACTAGGCTACAGCAGATTAACTACATACTGTAACTAGGCTACAGCAGATTAACTACATACTGTAACTAGGCTACAGCAGATTAACTACATACATACTGTAACTAGGCTACAGCAGATTAACTACATACTGTAACTATTCTACAGCAGATTAACTACATACATACTGTAACTAGGCTACAGCAGATTAACTACATACATACTGTAACTATGCTACAGCAGATTAACTACATACTGTAACTAGGCTACAGCAGATTAACTACATACATACTGTAACTAGGCTACAGCAGATTAACTACATACTGTAACTAGGCTACAGCAGATTAACTACATACTGTAACCAGGCTACAGCAGATGAACTACATACATACTGTAACTAGGCTACAGCAGATGAACTACATAGTGTAACTAGGCTACAGCAGATTAAATACATACTGTAACTAGGCTACAGCAGATTAACTACATACATACTGTAACTAGGCTACAGCAGATTAACTACATACTGTAACTAGGCTACAGCAGATTAACTACATACATACTGTAACTAGGCTACAGCAGATTAACTACATAGTGTAACTAGGCTACAGCAGATTAACTACATACATACTGTAACTAGGCTACAGCAGATTAACTACATACTGTAACTAGGCTACAGCAGATTAACTACATACATACTGTAACTAGGCTACAGCAGATTAACTACATACATACTGTAACTAGGCTACAGCAGATTAACTACATACTGTAACTAGGCTACAGCAGATTAAATACATACTGTAACTAGGCTACAGCAGATTAACTACATACTGTAACTAGGCTACAGCAGATTAACTACATACATACTGTAACTAGGCTACAGCAGATTAAATACATACATACTGTAACTAGGCTACAGCAGATTAACTACATACTGTAACTAGGCTACAGCAGATTAAATACATACTGTAACTAGGCTACAGCAGATTAACTACATACTGTAACTAGGATACAGCAGATTAACTACATACTGTAACTAGGCTACAGCAGATTAACTACATACATACTGTAACTAGGCTACAGCAGATTAACTACATACATACTGTAACTAGGCTACAGCAGATTAACTACATACTGTAACTAGGCTACAGCAGATTAAATACATACTGTAACTAGGCTACAGCAGATTAACTACATACTGTAACTAGGCTACAGCAGATTAACTACATACATACTGTAACTAGGCTACAGCAGATTAAATACATACATACTGTAACTAGGCTACAGCAGATTAACTACATACTGTAACTAGGCTACAGCAGATTAAATACATACTGTAACTAGGCTACAGCAGATTAACTACATACTGTAACTAGGACACAGCAGATTAACTACATACTGTAACTAGGCTACAGCAGATTAACTACATACTGTAACTAGGCTACAGCAGATTAACTACATACTGTAACTAGGCTACAGCAGATTAAATACATACTGTAACTAGGCTACAGCAGATTAACTACATACTGTAACTAGGACACAGCAGATTAACTACATACTGTAACTAGGCTACAGCAGATTAACTACATACTGTAACTAGGCTACAGCAGATTAACTACATACTGTAACTAGGCTACAGCAGATTAACTACATACTGTAACTAGGCTACAGCAGATTAAATACATACATACTGTAACTAGGCTACAGCAGATTAACTACATACTGTAACTAGGCTACAGCAGATTAACTACATACTGTAACTAGGATACAGCAGATTAACTACATACTGTAACTAGGCTACAGCAGATTAACTACATACATACTGTAACTATTCTACAGCAGATTAACTACATACTGTAACTAGGCTACAGCAGATTAACTACATACATACTGTAACTAGGCTACAGCAGATTAACTACATACTGTAACTAGGCTACAGCAGATTAACTACATACTGTAACTAGGCTACAGCAGATTAACTACATAGTGTAACTAGGCTACAGCAGATTAACTACATACATACTGTAACTAGGCTACAGCAGATTAACTACATACATACTGTAACTAGGCTACAGCAGATTAACTACATACATACTGTAACTAGGCTACAGCAGATTAACTACATACTGTAACTATTCTACAGCAGATTAAATACATACTGTAACTAGGCTACAGCAGATTAACAACATACTGTAACTAGGCTACAGCAGATTAAATACATACTGTAACTAGGCTACAGCAGATTAACAACATACTGTAACTAGGCTACAGCAGATTAACAACATACTGTAACTAGGCTACAGCAGATTAACTACATACATACTGTAACTAGGCTACAGCAGATTAACTACATACTGTAACTATTCTACAGCAGCCTAACTACATACTGTAACTAGGCTATCCCATGAGACATGTGGAGGTTAATGCAACATCACGATCCCATGAGACATGTGTAGATTAATGCAACATCACAATCCCACGAGACATGTGGAGGTTAATGCAACATCACGATCCCATGAGACATGTGGAGGTTAATGCAACATCACGATCCCATGAGACATGTGGAGGTTAATGCAACATCACGATCCCATGAGACATGTGGAGGTTAATGCATCATCACGATCCCATGAGACATGTGGAGGTTACTGAAACATCACGATCCCATGAGACATGTGGAGGTTAATGCAACATCACAATCCCATGAGACATGTGGAGGTTCTCCTTATTTCCTAATCTCATATTCTCCTAATCTCAATTCTGCCTCACATGATGAATCTATAAGACATCACATGATAAATCACATGATAAATCACATGACAAATCCACAAGAAATCACATGATAAAATCCACAATAAATCACATGATAAATCCACAAGAAATCACATGATAAGTCCACAAGAAATCACATGATAAATCACATGATAAATCCACAAGACATCACATGTTAAATCACATGATAAATCAACAAGAATTCACATGATAAATCAACAAGACATCACATGATAAAATCACATGATACACTAGACACATCTACATTAGACACATCTACATTAGACACATCGTGACTGAGTTACACTAGACACATCTTGACTGAGTTACACTAGACACATCTACACTAGACTTCTTGACTGAGTTACACTAGACACATCTACACAAGACACATCTACACTAGACACATCTACACTAGACACATCTACACTAGACACATCTACACTAGACACATCGTGACTGAGTTACACTAGACACATCTTGACTGAGTTACACTAGACACATCTTGATTGAGTTACACGAGACACATCTACACTAGACACATTACACTAGACACATCGTGACTGAGTTACACTAGACACATCTACACTAGACACATCTACACTAGACACATCTTGACTGAGTTACACTAGACTTCTTGACTGAGTCCTACTTAATAGCAGAGCCCTATGAGCTCTATGGGCCCTGGTAATACAAAAAAAGTACAAAAAAATGTCTGCACTCACTACCGTAAGTTCCTCTGGATCAGACTGTGTACTACATGACTACAACGTCTAACTATGCCACTACACAGGGAACAGGGTGCCACTACATAGGGAACAGGGTGCCACTACATAGGGAACAGGGTGCCACTACATAGGGAACAGGGTGCCACTACATAGGGAACAGGGTGCCACTACACAGGGAACAGGGTGCCACTACATAGGGAACAGGGTGCCACTACATAGGGAACAGGGTGCCACTACATAGGGGACAGGGTGCCACTACATAGGGGACAGGGTGCCACTACATAGGGAATAGGGTGCCACTACATAGGGAACAGGGTGCCACTATATAGGGAACAGGGTGCCACTACATAGGGAACAGGGTGCCAGTACATAGGGAACAGGGTGCCACTACATAGGGAACACGGTGCCACTACATAGGGAATAGGGTGCCACTACATAGTGCCACTACATAAGGAACAGGGTGCCATTTACGATGCTAACCTTGACTATGGTGAGGGGCTGCCTGGCCTTAAAACGCTATGAATGGGTGCAATCACTCAGCATAATGAGTTCACAACATTATGAGTTCCCAGCATTATGAGTTCCCAGCATTATGAGTTCACAGCATTATGAGTTCACAGCATTATGAGTTCATAGCATTATGAGTTCCCAGCATTATGAGTTCACAGCATTATGAGTTCACAGCATTATGAGTTCACAACATTATGAGTTCACAGCATTATGAGTTCACAGCATTATGAGTTCACAGCATTATGAGTTCACAGCATTATGAGTTCACAGCATTATGAGTTCCCAGCATTATGAGTTCACAGCATTACGAGTTCCCAGCATTATGAGTTCCCAGCATTATGAGTTCCCAGCATTATGAGTTCCCAGCATTATGAGTTCACAGCCGATACAGAGAGACATTACTTGCGACCACCCCCCCCCAGACAGTCTACAGGGAAAGGATATGACGTGTCGTTCCACCAAGCCGCTACATGAACATGATGCCTGGCGATCCCAGCGGGTAACAACAGATACAGACACTGTCCTGCCACCTCTTGCTTGTTCCCAGCATTATGAGTGAACATGATGCATGGCGATCCCAGCGGTTGATACACTGGGTAACAACAGATACAGACACTGTCCTGCCACCTCTTGCTTGTTCCCAGCATTATGAGTGAACATGATGCCTGGCGATCCCAGCGGTTGATATCCTGGGTAACAAGAGAAGACAGATACAGACACTGTCCTGCCACCTCTTGCTTGTTCCCAGCATTATGAGTTCCCAGCATTATACAGATACAGACACTGTCCTGCCACCTCTTGCTTGTTCCCAGCATTATGAGTTCCCAGCATTATACAGATACAGACACTGTCCTGCCACCTCTTGCTTGTTCCCAGCATTATGAGTGAACATAATGCCTGGCGATCCCAGCGGTTTATATCCTGGGTAACAAGAGAAGACAGATACAGACACTGTCCTGTCACCTCTTGCTTGTTCCCAGCATTATGAGTGAACATGATGCCTGGCGATCCCAGCGGTTTATATCCTGGGTAACAAGAGAAGACAGATACAGACACTGTCCTGCCACCTCTTACTTGTTCCCAGCATTATGAGTTCCCAGCATTATGAGTTCCCAGCATTATGAGTTCCCAGCATTATACAGATACAGACACTGTCCTGCCACCTCTTGCTTGTTCCCAGCATTATGAGTTCCCAGCATTATACAGATACAGACACTGTCCTGCCACCTCTTGCTTGTTCCCAGCATTATGAGTTCCCAGCATTATACAGATACAGACATTGTCCTGCCACCTCTTGCTTGTTCCCAGCATTATGAGTTCCCAGCATTATACAGATACAGACACTGTCCTGCCACTTCTTGCTTGTTCCCAGCATTATGAGTTCCCAGCATTATGAGTTCCCAGCATTATACAGATACAGACACTGTCCTGCCACCTCTTGCTTGTTCCCAGCATTATGAGTTCCCAGCATTATACAGATACAGACACTGTCCTGCCACCTCTTGCTTGTTCCCAGCATTATGAGTTCCCAGCATTATGAGTTCCCAGCATTATACAGATACAGACACTGTCCTGCCACCTCTTGCTTGTTCCCAGCATTATGAGTTCCCAGCATTATGAGTTCCCAGCATTATACAGATACAGACACTGTCCTGCCACCTCTTGCTTGTTCCCAGCATTATGAGTTCCCAGCATTATGAGTTCCCAGCATTATACAGATACAGACACTGCCCTGACACCTCTTGCTTGTTCCCAGCATTATGAGTTCGCAGCATTATACAGATACAGACACTGTCCTGCCACCTCTTGCTTGTTCCCAGCATTATGAGTTCCCAGCATTATACAGATACAGACACTGTCCTGCCACCTCTTGCTTGTTCCCAGCATTATGAGTTCCCAGCATTATACAGATACAGACACTGTCCTGCCACCTCTTGCTTGTTCCCAGCATTATGAGTTCCCAGCATTATGAGTTCCCAGCATTATACAGATACAGACACTGTCCTGCCACCTCTTGCTTGTTCCCAGCATTATGAGTTCCCAGCATTATGAGTTCCCAGCATTATACAGATACAGACACTGTCCTGCCACCTCTTGCTTGTTCCCAGCATTATGAGTTCCCAGCATTATGAGTTCCCAGCATTATACAGATACAGACACTGCCCTGACACCTCTTGCTTGTTCCCAGCATTTTGAGTTCCCAGCATTATGAGTTCCCAGCATTATACAGATACAGACACTGTCCTGCCACCTCTTGCTTGTTCCCAGCATTATGAGTTCCCAGCATTATACAGATACAGACACTGTCCTGCCACCTCTTGCTTGTTCCCAGCATTATGAGTTCCCAGCATTATGAGTTCCCAGCATTATACAGATACAGACACTGTCCTGCCACCTCTTGCTTTTTCCCAGCATTATGAGTTCCCAGCATTATGAGTTCCCAGCATTATGAGTTCCCAGCATTATACAGATACAGACACTGTCCTGCCACCTCTTGCTTGTTCCCAGCATTATGAGTTCCCAGCATTATACAGATACAGACACTGTCCTGCCACCTCTTGCTTGTTCCCAGCATTATGAGTTCACAGCATTATACACATACAGACACTGTCCTGCCACCTCTTGCTTGTTCCCAGCATTATGAGTTCCCAGCATTATGAGTTCCCAGCATTAGACAGATACAGACACTGTCCTGCCACCTCTTGCTTGTTCCCAGCATTATGAGTTCCCAGCATTATACAGATACAGACACTGTCCTGCCACCTCTTGCTTGTTCCCAGCATTATGAGTTCCCAGCATTATGAGTTCCCAGCATTATGAGTTCCCAGCATTATGAGTTCACAGCATTATGAGTTCATAGCATTATGAGTTCCCAGCATTATGAGTTCACAGCATTATGAGTTCACAGCATTATGAGTTCACAACATTATGAGTTCACAGCATTATGAGTTCACAGCATTATGAGTTCACAGCATTATGAGTTCACAGCATTATGAGTTCACAGCATTATGAGTTCCCAGCATTATGAGTTCATAGCATTACGAGTTCCCAGCATTATGAGTTCCCAGCATTATGAGTTCCCAGCATTATGAGTTCCCAGCATTATGAGTTCACAGCCGATACAGAGAGACATTACTTGCGACCACCCCCCCCCAGACAGTCTACAGGGAAAGGATATGACGTGTCGTTCCACCAAGCCGCTACATGAACATGATGCCTGGCGATCCCAGCGGGTAACAACAGATACAGACACTGTCCTGCCACCTCTTGCTTGTTCCCAGCATTATGAGTGAACATGATGCATGGCGATCCCAGCGGTTGATACACTGGGTAACAACAGATACAGACACTGTCCTGCCACCTCTTGCTTGTTCCCAGCATTATGAGTGAACATGATGCCTGGCGATCCCAGCGGTTGATATCCTGGGTAACAAGAGAAGACAGATACAGACACTGTCCTGCCACCTCTTGCTTGTTCCCAGCATTATGAGTTCCCAGCATTATACAGATACAGACACTGTCCTGCCACCTCTTGCTTGTTCCCAGCATTATGAGTTCCCAGCATTATACAGATACAGACACTGTCCTGCCACCTCTTGCTTGTTCCCAGCATTATGAGTGAACATGATGCCTGGCGATCCCAGCGGTTTATATCCTGGGTAACAAGAGAAGACAGATACAGACACTGTCCTGCCACCTCTTGCTTGTTCCCAGCATTATGAGTGAACATGATGCCTGGCGATCCCAGCGGTTGATATCCTGGGTAACAAGAGAAGACAGATACAGACACTGTCCTGCCACCTCTTGCTTGTTCCCAGCATTATGAGTTCCCAGCATTATACAGATACAGACACTGTCCTGCCACCTCTTGCTTGTTCCCAGCATTATGAGTTCCCAGCATTATACAGATACAGACACTGTCCTGCCACCTCTTGCTTGTTCCCAGCATTATGAGTGAACATGATGCCTGGCGATCCCAGCGGTTTATATCCTGGGTAACAAGAGAAGACAGATACAGACACTGTCCTGCCACCTCTTACTTGTTCCCAGCATTATGAGTTCCCAGCATTATGAGTTCCCAGCATTATGAGTTCCCAGCATTATACAGATACAGACACTGTCCTGCCACCTCTTGCTTGTTCCCAGCATTATGAGTTCCCAGCATTATACAGATACAGACACTGTCCTGCCACCTCTTGCTTGTTCCCAGCATTATGAGTTCCCAGCATTATACAGATACAGACATTGTCCTGCCACCTCTTGCTTGTTCCCAGCATTATGAGTTCCCAGCATTATACAGATACAGACACTGTCCTGCCACTTCTTGCTTGTTCCCAGCATTATGAGTTCCCAGCATTATGAGTTCCCAGCATTATACAGATACAGACACTGTCCTGCCACCTCTTGCTTGTTCCCAGCATTATGAGTTCCCAGCATTATACAGATACAGACACTGTCCTGCCACCTCTTGCTTGTTCCCAGCATTATGAGTTCCCAGCATTATGAGTTCCCAGCATTATACAGATACAGACACTGTCCTGCCACCTCTTGCTTGTTCCCAGCATTATGAGTTCCCAGCATTATGAGTTCCCAGCATTATACAGATACAGACACTGTCCTGCCACCTCTTGCTTGTTCCCAGCATTATGAGTTCCCAGCATTATGAGTT
>NC_092151.1:3640132-3690132 GCF_045791955.1 Oncorhynchus clarkii lewisi | reverse complement strand
CCCTGACTCTAATCCCTGGTATCCCTGACTCTAACCCCTGATACCCTTGACTCTAACCCCTGGTATCCCTGACTCTAACCCCTGGTACCCCTGACTCTAACCCCTGGTAACCCTGACTCTGACCCCTGGTACCCCTGACTTTAACCCCTGGTATCCCTGACTCTAACCCCTGACTCTAACCCCTGGTATCCCTGACTCTAACCCCTAACTCTAACCCCTGATACCCTTGACTCTAACCCCTGGTATCCCTGACTCTAACCCCTGGTACCCCTGACTCTAACCCCTGGTAACCCTGACTCTAACCCCTGGTACCCCTGACTTTAACCCCTGGTATCCCTGACTCTAACCCCTGACTCTAATCCCTGGTATCCCTGACTCTAACCCCTGGTACCCCTGACTCTAACCCCTGGTACCCCTGACTCTAACCCCTGGTACCCTTGACTCTAACCCCTGGCTCAAACCCCTGGTATCCCTGACTCTAACCCCTGGTACCCTTGACTCTAACCCCTGACTCTAACCCCTGGTACCCCTGACTGTTCTTTACATGTGCCTTGTCCGGTCCACCTAGGTGTTCTGTTCAGCCCAGGAGACAGCTAGGAGGCACCACTTTCAAACACTCAGACTTCAAGAATCCCTCCTGAGCTGTGATATTTTGAAAAATGAAATAGAGCCACAACTATTATCTATATTTTGAGGATTTCTCTAAAAGATGACCCCTTTAGAGATATGCAGCCAGAGACATAGTCTGTGTCTTTAGTGACACCCTATTCCCTATGGGCCCTGGTCAACAGTAGTGCACTACTAGAGAATAGGCTGCCACTTGGGACACAGACAGAGGGCTTGGCTTGCTCTCTGCCAGAGTGAATCATGTGGAAACTGGCGTGTGTTTATCTCTCAGTCAGTGGTGTGAGAAATATGCCCTAATGTTGTTTGGGTTTCAGAGTGTTGTATCTTGGAGCCCGTTTAGTATCGTCTGAAGGATAACAGTTAGAAACAGCCCATTTAGTATCGTCTGAAGGATAACAGTTAGAAACAGCCCATTTAGTAACGTCTGAAGGATAACAGTTAGAAACAGCCCATTTAGTAACGTCTGAAGGATAACAGTTGGAAACAGCCCATTTAGTATCGTCTGAAGGATAACAGTTGGAAACAGCCCTTTTAGTAACGTCTGAAGGATAACAGTTGGAAACAGCCCATTTAGTATCGTCTGAAGGATAACAGTTGGAAACAGCCCATTTAGTATCGTCTGAAGGATAACAGTTGGAAACAGCCCATTTAGTAACGTCTGAAGGATAACAGTTGGAAACAGCCCATTTAGTATCGTCTGAAGGATAACAGTTGGAAACAGCCCATTTAGTAACGTCTGAAGGATAACAGTTGGAAACAGCTCATTTAGTAATGTCTGAAGGATAACAGTTAGAAACAGCCCATTTAGTATCGTCTGAAGGATAACAGTTGGAAACAGCCCATTTAGTATCGTCTGAAGGATAACAGTTGGAAACAGCCCATTTAGTATCGTCTGAAGGATAACAGTTGGAAACAGCCCATTTAGTATCGTCTGAAGGATAACAGTTGGAAACAGCCCATTTAGTATCGTCTGAAGGATAACATTTGGAAACAGCCCATTTAGTAACGTCTGAAGGATAACAGTTAGAAACAGCCCATTTAGTATCGTCTGAAGGATAACAGTTGGAAACAGCCCATTTAGTATCGTCTGAAGGATAACAGTTGGAAACAGCCCATTTTGTATCGTCTGAAGGATAACATTTAGAAACAGCCCATTTAGTATCGTCTGAAGGATAACAGTTGGAAACAGCCCATTTAGTATCGTCTCAAGGATAACAGTTGGAAACAGCCGATCCCAAACTATCACTTTTCCACCCCCTTTTGATTTCAGTCTCTCAGCCTTTCTGGTGAGTCACACACATGCACACACACGACGCCCCCCACCCCAACCCACACACACACTTATGCATTAGCAGTAATTTCAAGAATGTAATTTCCATGGCTGGGGTGCGTAACAGTGGTAAGAGAAGTGGAGCTGAGGGAGGCTGTGGAGTTCAACTCCCATCAGTAGAACCCCCCCCCACTCAAGCACACACACACACACACACACACACACACACACACACACACACACACACACACACACACACACACACACACACACACACACACACACACACACACACAGACACACACACAGACACACGCACACAAGTTCAGTTGAACTCACATCCCAGCACTGACAGTCCCAGTAGCTCCAGGCTATGCGGCCCAGAGGCAGAGCCAGTACCAGTCGAGGCACACTGTTATCGGGTGGCTGTCCGCCAGAGCCCCTTGCGAACCCCTGGTTCCCCCTGGCTCCTGGCTCCACGGTGGCTGGCAGAAGGAAAAGTAATGAGGTTGAAAGATTGATACTTGATGTCACTGTAAAAATAAAAAAACAGACTTGAATCACAGAGGATATCTGCTTAGGATCTGCTGCTGTTGTCCTACGGAGCAGACAGCCAGCAGTCTGATCTAGCCTGGTGTTCTACAGCAGTCTGATCTAGCCTGGTGTTCTACAGCAGTCTGATCTAGCCTGGTGTTCTACAGCAGTCTGATCTAGCCTGGTGTTCTACAGCAGTCTGATCTAGCCTGGTGTTCTACAGCAGTCTAATCTAGCCTGGTGTTCTACATCAGTCTGATCTAGCCTGGTGTTCTACAGCAGTCTGAACTAGCCTGGTGTTCTACAGCAGTCTGATCTAGCCTGGTGTTCTACAGCAGTCTGATCTAGCCTGGTGTTCTACAGCAGTCTGATCTAGCCTGGTGTTCTACTGCAGTCTGATCTAGCCTGGTGTTCTACAGCAGTCTGATCTAGCCTGGTGTTCTACAGCAGTCTGATCTAGCCTGGTGTTCTACAGCAGTCTAATCTAGCCTGGTGTTCTACAGCAGTCTGATCTAGCCTGGTGTTCTACAGCAGTCTGAACTAGCCTGGTGTTCTACAGCTGTCTGATCTAGCCTGGTGTTCTACAGCAGTCTGATCTAGCCTGGTGTTCTACAGCAGTCTGATCTAGCCTAGTGTTCTACAGCAGTCTGATCTAGCCTGGTGTTCTACAGCAGTCTGATCTAGCCTGGTGTTCTACAGCAGTCTGATCTAGCCTGGTGTTCTACAGCAGTCTGATCTAGCCTGGTGTTCTACAGCAGTCTGATCTAGCCTGGTGTTCTACAGCAGTCTGATCTAGCCTGGTGTTCTACAGCAGTCTGATCTAGCCTGGTGTTCTACAGCAGTCTGATCTAGCCTGGTGTTCTACAGCAGTCTGATCTAGCCTGGTGTTCTACAGCAGTCTGATCTAGCCTGGTGTTCTACAGCAGTCTGATCTAGCCTGGTGTTCTACAGCTGTCTGATCTAGCCTGGTGTTCTACAGCAGTCTGATCTAGCCTGGTGTTCTACTGCAGTCTGATCTAGCCTGGTGTTCTACAGCAGTCTGATCTAGCCTGGTGTTCTACAGCAGTCTGATCTAGCCTGGTGTTCTACAGCAGTCTGAACTAGCCTGGTGTTCTACTGCAGTCTGATCTAGCCTGGTGTTCTACTGCAGTCTGATCTAGCCTGGTGTTCTACAAAAAGCACATTCGTTCCACAAATGTACCTAACCATGAACATCAATGCCTTTCTTTAAAATCAATACACAAGTATATATTTTTAAACCTGCATATTTAGTTAATATTGCCTGCTAACACGAATTTCTTGTAATTAGGGAAATTGTGTCACTTCTCTTGTGTTCAGTGCAAGCAGAGTCAGGGTATATGCAGCAGTTTGTGCTGCCCTGGCTCGTTGAGAACTGTGTGAAGACCATTTATTCCTAACAAAGACCGTAATTAATTTGGTAGAATTGTACATAATTATGACATAACATTGAAGGTTGTGCAATATTTAGACTTAGGGATGCCACCCGTTAGATAAAATACGGAGCGGTTCTGTATTTCACTAAAAGAATAAACGTTTTATTTTCTAAATTATAGTTTCAGGATTTTACCATATCAATGACCAAAGGCTGTGTGTTTATCTGTGTGTTATAATATTTAAGTCTATGATTTGATATTCGATAGAGCAGTCTGACTGAGCGGTGGTAGGCAGCAGCAGGCTCGTAAGCATTCATTCAAACTGCACTTTACTGTGTTTGCCAACAGCTCTTAGCAAATTTTGACAGCTCTGTTTACTGTTCATCAACTCCCGAGATTAGGCTGGCAACACTAGTGCCTATAAGAACATCCAATAGTCAAAGGTATATGAAATACAAACGGTATAGAGAGAAATAGTCCTATAAATACTATATTAACTACAAGCTAAAACCTCTTACCTGGGAATATTGAAGTCTCATGTTAAAAGGCACCACCAGCTTTCATATGTTCTCATGTTCTGAGAAAGGAACTGAAACGTTAGCTTTCTTACATGGCACATATTGCACTTTTACTTTCTTTTCCAACACTGTGTTTTTGCTTTATTTAAACCAAATTGAAAAATTGTCATTATTTATTTGAGACTAAATAGATTTTATTTATGTATTTTATTAAGTTAAAATAAAAGTGTTTGTTGTTCATTCAGTATTGTTGTAATTGTCATCATTACAAATATATATATAAAAATCGAGGCTTTTTTTGGTTCTCCAATAATCGGCATCGGTGTCGGCGTTGAAAGATCACAATTGGTCGACCTCTAATAACTATAATTTTAATATCATTACCCTTGCAATACCCTTGCATACCCTTGCATCCACAGCTCTGTCTTTGGATTTGAGAGGTTACATTTCTCCAGCCCCGTCCCTCAGCATTTAACCAAACACAGTCGCTTTGTTATTGTTTCAACTGCTGATTGCCGCTTTAACTAACTGGCCCTAGTTTAGTTAGCAGGGTAGCTGACTAACCTAGTCTGTACTGGTAGCTGACTAACCTAGTCTGTACTGGTAGCTGACTGACCTAGTCTGTACTGGTAGCTGACTGACCTAGTCTGGACTGGTAGCTGACTGACCTAGTCTGGTTGTGTCGTTTAGTGTCTGGTAGCTGACTGACCTAGTCTGGTTGTGTAGTTTAGTGTCTGGTAGCTGACTGACCCAGTCTGTACTGGTAGCTGACTGACCTAGTCTGGTTGTGTAGTTTAGTGTCTGGTAGCTGACTGACCCAGTCTGCTTGTGTAGTTTAGTGTCTGGTAGCTGACTAACCTAGTCTGTACTGGTAGCTGACTGACCTAGTCTGTACTGGTAGCTGACTGACCCAGTCTGGTTGTGTAGTTTAGTGTCTGGTAGCTGACTGACCCAGTCTGGTTGTGTAGTTTAGTGTCTGGTAGCTGACTGACATGGTCTAGTTGTGTAGTTTAGTGTCTGGTAGCTGACTGACCCAGTCTGGTTGTGTAGTTTAGTGTCTGGTAGCTGACTGACCTAGTCTGGTTGTGTAGTTTAGTGTATGGTAGCTGACTGACCTAGTCTGGTTGTGTAGTTTAGTGTATGGTAGCTGACTGACCTAGTCTGTACTGGTAGCTGAATGACCTAGTCTGGTTGTGTAGTTTAGTGTCTGCTAGCTGACTGACCTAGTCTGGTTGTGTAGTTTAGTGTCTGGTAGCTGACTGACCTAGTCTGGTTGTGTAGTTTATAGTTTAGTGTCTGCTAGCTGACTGACCTAGTCTGGACTGGTAGCTGACTGACCTAGTCTGGTTGTGTAGTTTAGTGTCTGGTAGCTGACTGACATAGTCTAGTTGTGTAGTTTAGTGTCTGGTAGCTGACTGACCTAGTCTGGTTGTGTAGTTTAGTGTTTGGTAGCTGACTGACCTAGTCTGGTTGTGTAGTTTAGTGTCTGGTAGCTGACTGACCCAGTCTGTACTGGTAGCTGACTGACCTAGTCTGGTTGTGTAGTTTAGTGTCTGGTAGCTGACTGACCTAGTCTGGTTGTGTAGTTTAGTGTATGGTAGCTGACTGACCTAGTCTGTACTGGTAGCTGACTGACCTAGTCTGGTTGTGTAGTTTAGTGTCTGGTAGCTGACTGACCCAGTCTGGTTGTGTAGTTTAGTGTATGGTAGCTGACTGACCTAGTCTGGTTGTGTAGTTTAGTGTATGGTAGCTGACTGACCTAGTCTGGTTGTGTAGTTTAGTGTATGGTAGCTGACTGACCTAGTCTGTACTGGTAGCTGACTGACCTAGTCTGGTTGTGTAGTTTAGTGTCTGGTAGCTGACTGACCTAGTCTGGTTGTGTAGTTTAGTGTCTGGTAGCTGACTGACCTAGTCTGGTTGTGTAGTTTAGTGTCTGGTAGCTGACTGACCTAGTCTGGTTGTGTAGTTTAGTGTCTGGTAGCTGACTGACCCAGTCTGTACTGGTAGCTGACTGACCTAGTCTGGTTGTGTAGTTTAGTGTCTGGTAGCTGACTGACCTAGTCTGGTTGTGTAGTTTAGTGTATGGTAGCTGACTGACCTAGTCTGTACTGGTAGCTGACTGACCTAGTCTGGTTGTGTAGTTTAGTGTCTGGTAGCTGACTGACCCAGTCTGGTTGTGTAGTTTAGTGTATGGTAGCTGACTGACCTAGTCTGTACTGGTAGCTGACTGACCTAGTCTGGTTGTGTAGTTTAGTGTCTGGTAGCTGACTGACCTAGTCTGGTTGTGTAGTTTAGTGTCTGGTAGCTGACTGACCTAGTCTGGTTGTGTAGTTTAGTGTCTGGTAGCTGACTGACCTAGTCTGGTTGTGTAGTTTAGTGTCTGGTAGCTGACTGACCTAGTCTGGTTGTGTAGTTTAGTGTCTGGTAGCTGACTGACCTAGTCTGGTTGTGTAGTTTAGTGTCTGGTAGCTGACTGACCTAGTCTGGTTGTGTAGTTTAGTGTCTGGTAGCTGACTGACCTAGTCTGGTTGTGTAGTTTAGTGTCTGGTAGCTGACTGACCCAGTCTGGTTGTGTAGTTTAGTGTCTGGTAGCTGACTGACCTAGTCTGGTTGTGTAGTTTAGTGTCTGGTAGCTGACTGACCTAGTCTGGTTGTGTAGTTTAGTGTCTGGTAGCTGACTGACCTAGTCTGGTTGTGTAGTTTAGTGTCTGGTAGCTGACTGACCTAGTCTGGTTGTGTAGTTTAGTGTCTGGTAGCTGACTGACCTAGTCTGGTTGTGTAGTTTAGTGTCTGGTAGCTGACTGACCTAGTCTGGTTGTGTAGTTTAGTGTCTGGTAGCTGACTGACCTAGTCTAGTTGTGTAGTTTAGTGTCTGGTAGCTGACTGACCTAGTCTGGTTGTGTAGTTTAGTGTCTGGTAGCTGACTGACCTAGTCTAGTTGTGTAGTTTAGTGTCTGGTAGCTGACTGACCTAGTCTGGTTGTGTAGTTTAGTGTCTGGTAGCTGACTGACCTAGTCTGGTTGTGTAGTTTATTGCTGGATTGGATGTAGCTTGTTCTAAAAGACACTTTTACATTTTCTTTATTTTATTGAACCTTTCTTTAAACTTTATTTAACGAGGCAAGTCAGTGAAGAACAAATTCTTATTTATAATGATGGCCTACCGGGGAACAGTTGGGGTTAACTGCCTTGATCAGGGACAGAACGGCAGATTTTACTTAACTAGCTGGCAATACATTTAAATACCAGATGCATGGTCTGGGGACAGGCCAGATGTATGGTCTGGGGACAACCCAGATGTATGGTCAGGGGACAAGCCAGATGTGCTGTCTGGGGACAAGCCAGGTGTATGGTCAGGGGACAAGCCAGATGTAGGGTCTGGGGACAAGCCAGATGTATGGTCTGGGGACAAGCCAGATGTATGGTCTGGGGACAGGTCAGATGTATGGTCTGGGGACCCGCCAGAGGAATGGTCTGGGGACAGGCCAGAAGAATGGTCTGGGGACAAGCCAGATGTATGGTCTGGGGACAGGTCAGATGTATGGTCTGGGGACAAGCCAGATGTACGGTCTGGGGACAGGCCAGATGTATGGTCTGTGGACAGGCCAGATGTATGGTCTGGGGACAGGTCAGATGTATGGTCTGGGGACAGGTCAGATGTACTATCTGGGGACAGGCCAGAGGAATGGTCTGGGGACAAGCCAGATGTATGGTCTGGGGACAGGTCAGATGTATGGTCTGGGGACAGGCCAGATGTATGGTCTGGGGACAAGCCAATTTTCTGTCAGTTTGGTTAACTTGCCGAAACATTTTACTCAACAGTTAATACTTGTTTGATGGATTGGAGCTTTTTAAATTGTTGACAAGACACTGATGTAACAAATCCCCACCTAGGAACCCGTTCGACCACAAACCCCTCTTGTTGGCCGGAGAGAAAATTGTGCAGTTTTAAAGCTAATTTCTTGCAGATCTACACATTTATCCATGTCTTATGTGTGTTTATATTATACCAGGGGTAGAAGCCCGACTTGAGTACGGATACGAACCGCGGTCCGCCAGTTGAGTATTGCGGGGGTTATAGCTTTGGTTCCCGAACAGAGTAACCCAATACTACAATTTGAATCCATGCTCCCTGTAATTTCAACCATACACAAACAGAACTCATTCTTTAATGAAATGATATGTTTAAATGTTGTTGAGGGCTGAGCTCTCCATTTCTGCCGGTGCTACAGTTTGTTCTATTGATTTATCTACTTTCTTCTTCTTCTTCTATCACCGAGAGGGAGAACTAACGTATGTCCCAAATGGCACCCTATTACCTACCGATGTTGGATCTTAATTTGACCAGTATTGTTGCAGCAAAATAATCCGACAGCAACAGGATTTGATCGTTTAGTCCATAATATTGCTTGATCAGTGGTTAGGTGATTAGCTGGACACAAGTAGGCTACATGAAAAGTGCAATACTAGTAATAGAACAGCGGGTTTTCAGTGAATTCATGTAAATCATTTCCATGCAGGAACATTCTAAGCAATAAAATACTGTTCAAATTAATCTCCTACATCTGTATATAGTGCACTACTTTTTTTTTACCAGGGCCCATGGGCACAAAGAAGTGCACTATGTAGAGAATAGGATGCCATTTGGGACTCAATATACATACATTCCTACAGCTGCTCAGCAGATCACAAGACTCTCTGTCCAAACCACACATTTTAATATTTGTGGGTTAAGTAATTGCTGACAGTGGCTGACAGCCTCAATGTTTTCTTTGAGATGTTTTATTATTTTTCACAGACAATTAAGTTTTGTATTTGGCAAATGTATTCATAAGCCATGTTCAGTGAGTGTCTGGGTTAGCTAGCTGTTAGCCATAGCAGAGACTGGGTTAGTTAGCTGTTAGCCATAGCAGGGACTGGGTTAGCTAGCTGTTAGCCATAGCAGAGACTGGGTTAGCTAGCTGTTAGCCATAGCAGAGACTGGGTTAGTTAGCTGTTAGCCATAGCAGGGACTGGGTTAGCTAGCTGTTAGCCATAGCAGAGACTGGGTTAGCTAGCTGTTAGCCATAGTAGAGACTGGGTTAGTTAGCTGTTAGCCATAGCAGGGACTGGGTTATCTAGCTGTTAGTCGTAGCAGGGGCTGCGTTAACGAGCTGTTAGCCATAGCAGAGACTGGGTTAGCTAGCTGTTAGTCGTAGCAGGGGCTGTGCTAACAAGCTGTTAGCCATAGCAGAGACTGGGATAGTTAGCTGTTAGTCATAGCAGTGGCTGGGTTAGCTAGCTATTAGCCATAGCAGGGGCTAGGTTAGCTAGCTATTAGTGATAGCAGGGTCTGCCAGTTAACGAGCTGTTAGGCGTAGCAGGAGGTGGGTTAGCTATCTGTTAGCCGTAGCAGGGGCTGGGTTAGCTAGCCATTAAGCATTACAGGGACTGGATTAGCCTATACCCCTAGCAGGGGATAAATACAATACTTACATGTAGTAATTATATATAGAGAGCACCTTGACTTGTCAGTGTGTAGCAGTGCTATAGACCTGTAGTAAGGAAAGGGATAGCAGTGATATAGTCCTGTAGTGGTAGCAGTGGTATAGTCATGTAGATATGTAGTGGTAGCAGTGGTATAGTCCTGTAGTGGTAGCAGTGGTATAGTCATGTAGATATGTAGTGGTATCAGTGATATAGTCATGTAGATATGTAGTGGTAGCAGTGGTATAGTCCTGTAGATATGTAGTGGTAGCAGTGATATAGTCCTGTAGATATGTAGTGGTATCAGTGATATAGTCATGTAGATATGTAGTGGTAGCAGTGATATAGTCCTGTAGTGGTAGCAGTGATATAGTCATGTAGATATGTAGTGGTAGCAGTGGTATAGTCATGTAGATATGTAGTGGTAGCAGTGATATAGTCCTGTAGTGGTAACAGTGATATAGTCCTGTAGTGGTAGAAGTGATATAGTCCTGTAGTGGTAACAGTGATATAGTCCTGTAGTGGTAACAGTGATATAGTCCTGTAGTGGTAACAGTGATATAGTCCTGTAGTGGTAACAGTGATATAGTCCTGTAGTGGTAGAAGTGATATAGTCCTGTAGTGGTAACAGTGATATAGTCCTGTAGTGGTAACAGTGATATAGTCCTGTAGTGGTAACAGTGATATAGTCCTGTAGATATGTAGTGGTAGCAGTGATATAGTCCTGTAGATATGTAGTGGTAACAGTGATATAGTCCTGTAGATATGTAGTGGTAACAGTGATATAGTCCTGTAGATATGTAGCGGTAGCAGTGATATAGTCATGTAGATATGTAGTGGTAACAGTGATATAGTCCTGTAGTATTAACAGTGATATAGTCCTGTAGTATTATCAGTGATATAGTCCTGTAGTATTATCAGTGATATAGTCCTGTAGTGGTAGCAGTGATATAGTCCTGTAGATATGTAGTATTATCAGTGATATAGTCCTGTAGTATTAACAGTGATATAGTCCTGTAGTGGTATCAGTGATATAGTCCTGTAGTGGTAACAGTGATATAGTCCTGTAGATATGTAGTATTATCAGTGATATAGTCCTGTAGTGGTAACAGTGATATAGTCCTGTAGATATGTAGTATTATCAGTGATATAGTTCTGTAGTTTTATCAGTGATATAGTCCTGTAGTATTAACAGTGATATAGTCCTGTAGTGGTATCAGTGATATAGTCCTGTAGATATGTAGTGGTAACAGTGATATAGTCCTGTAGATATGTAGTGGTAACAGTGATATAGTCATGTAGATATGTAGTGGTATCAGTGATATAGTCCTGTAGTATTATCAGTGATATAGTCCTGTAGACATGGACATGCCATCAAACAATAGAAGGAAAATGATAGAGATCCACCTCTGCTCACAGACTCAAGACTTCATTGTCTTGGTCTCTGTGTCTCTTTGACTTGCTGTCACGCTCTCACTAACCGTGGTGTTGTTCACTACCCTGGTCTACTGGAGGGTGTTGTTCACTACCCTGGTCTAAGGGAGGGTGTTGTCACTACCCTGGTCTAAGGGAGGGTGTTGTTCACTACCCTGGTCTACGGGAGGGTGTTGTCACTACCCTGGTCTAAGGGAGGGTGTTGTCACTACCCTGGTCTAAGGGAGGGTGTTGTCACTACCCTGGTCTAAGGGAGGGTGTTGTTCACTACCCTGGTCTAAGGGAGGGTGTTGTCACTACCCTGGTCTATGGGAGGGTGTTGTTCACTACCCTGGTCTACGGGAGGGTGTTGTCACTACCCTGGTCTAAGGGAGGGTGTTGTTCACTACCCTGGTCTACGGGAGGGTGTTGTCACTACCCTGGTCTAAGGGAGGGTGTTGTTCACTACCCTGGTCTAAGGGAGGGTGTTGTTCACGACCCTGGTCTACGGGAGGGTGTTGTCACTACCCTGGTCTAAGGGAGGGTGTTGTTCACTACCCTGGTCTAAGGGAGGGTGTTGTTCACTACCCTGGTCTACGGGAGGGGGTTGTCACTACCCTGGTCTAAGGGAGGGTGTTGTTCACTACCCTGGTCTAAGGGAGGGTGTTGTTCACTACCCTGGTCTACGGGAGGGTGTTGTCACTACCCTGGTCTAAGGGAGGGTGTTGTTCACTACCCTGGTCTACGGGAGGGTGTTGTCACTACCCTGGTCTAAGGGAGGTGTTGTCACTACCCTGGTCTAAGGGAGGGTGTTGTTCAGTACCCTGGTCTAAGGGATGGTGTTGTTCACTGCCCTGGTCTACGGGAGGGTGTTGTTCACTACCCTGGTCTAAGGGAGGGTGTTGTTCATTACCCTGGTCTAAGGGAGGGTGTTGTTCACTACCCTGGTCTACTTGAGGGTGTTGTCACTACCCTGGTATAAGGGACGGTGTTGTTCACTACCCTGGTCTAAGGGAGGGTGTTGTTCACTACCCTGGTCTAAGGGAGGGTGTTGTTCACTACCCTGGTCTAAGGGAGGGTGTTGTTCACTACCCTGGTCTACGAGAGGGTGTTGTCACTACCCTGGTCTAAGGGAGGGTGTTGTTCACTACCCTGGTCTAAGGGAGGGTGTTGTTCACTACCCTGGTCTAAGGGAGGGTGTTGTTCACTACCCTGGTCTAAGGGAGGGTGTTGTCACTACCCTGGTCTAAGGGAGGGTGTTGTCACTACCCTGGTCTAAGGGAGGGTGTTGTCACTACCCTGGTCTAAGGGAGGGTGTTGTCACTACCCTGGTCTAAGGGAGGGTGTTGTTCACTACCCTGGTCTAAGGGAGGGTGTTGTCACTACCCTTGTCTAAGGGAGGGTGTTGTTCACTACCCTGGTCTAAGGGAGGGTGTTGTTCACTACCCTGGTCTAAGGGAGGGTGTTGTCACTACCCTGGTCTAAGGGAGGGTGTTGTTCATTACCCTGGTCTAAGGGAGGGTGTTGTTCACTACCCTGGTCTACTTGAGGGTGTTGTCACTACCCTGGTATAAGGGAGGGTGTTGTTCACTACCCTGGTCTAAGGGAGGGTGTTGTTCACTACCCTGGTCTAAGGGAGGGTGTTGTTCACTACCCTGGTCTAAGGGAGGGTGTTGTTCACTACCCTGGTCTACGAGAGGGTGTTGTCACTACCCTGGTCTAAGGGAGGGTGTTGTTCACTACCCTGGTCTAAGGGAGGGTGTTGTTCACTACCCTGGTCTAAGGGAGGGTGTTGTTCACTACCCTGGTCTAAGGGAGGGTGTTGTCACTACCCTGGTCTAAGGGAGGGTGTTGTCACTACCCTGGTCTAAGGGAGGGTGTTGTCATTACCCTGGTCTAAGGGAGGGTGTTGTCACTACCCTGGTCTAAGGGAGGGTGTTGTTCACTACCCTGGTCTAAGGGAGGGTGTTGTCACTACCCTTGTCTAAGGGAGGGTGTTGTCACTACCCTGGTCTAAGGGAGGGTGTTGTCACTACCCTGGTCTAATGGAGGGTGTTGTCACTACCCTGGCCTAAGGGAGGGTGTTGTTCACTACCCTGGTCTACGGGAGGGTGTTGTCACTACCCTGGTCTACGGGAGGGTGTTGTTCACTACCCTGGTCTACGGGAGGGTGTTGTCACTACCCTGGTCTAAGGGAGGTGTTGTCACTACCCTGGTCTAAGGGAGGGTGTTGTTCACTACCCTGGTCTAAGGGAGGGTGTTGTTCACTACCCTGGTCTAAGGGAGGGTGTTGTTCACTACCCTGGTCTAAGGGAGGGTGTTGTTCACTACCCTGGTCTAAGGGAGGGTGTTGTTCACTACCCTGGTCTACGAGAGGGTGTTGTCACTACCCTGGTCTAAGGGAGGGTGTTGTTCACTACCCTGGTCTAAGGGAGGGTGTTGTTCACTACCCTGGTCTACGAGAGGGTGTTGTCACTACCCTGGTCTAAGGGAGGGTGTTGTTCACTACCCTGGTCTAAGGGAGGGTGTTGTTCACTACCCTGGTCTAAGGGAGGGTGTTGTTCACTACCCTGGTCTAAGGGAGGGTGTTGTCACTACCCTGGTCTAAGGGAGGGTGTTGTCACTACCCTGGTCTAAGGGAGGGTGTTGTCACTACCCTGGTCTAAGGGAGGGTGTTGTCACTACCCTGGTCTAAGGGAGGGTGTTGTCACTACCCTGGTCTAAGGGAGGGTGTTGTTCACTACCCTGGTCTAAGGGAGGGTGTTGTCACTACCCTTGTCTACGGGAGGGTGTTGTCACTACCCTGGTCTAAGGGAGGGTGTTATTCACTACCCTGGTCTAAGGGAGGGTGTTGTTCACTACCCTGGTCTACGGGAGGGTGTTGTCACTACCCTGGTCTAAGGGAGGGTGTTGTTCACTACCCTGGTCTAAGGGAGGGTGTTGTTCACTACCCTGGTCTAAGGGAGGGTGTTGTTCACTACCCTGGTCTACTTGAGGGTGTTGTCACTACCCTGGTCTAAGGGAGGGTGTTGTTCACTACCCTGGTCTAAGGGAGGGTGTTGTTCACTACCCTGGTCTAAGGGAGGGTGTTGTTCACTACCCTGGTCTAAGGGAGGGTGTTGTTCACTACCCTGGTCTAAGGGAGGGTGTTGTTCACTACCCTGGTCTACGAGAGGGTGTTGTCACTACCCTGGTCTAAGGGAGGGTGTTGTTCACTACCCTGGTCTAAGGGAGGGTGTTGTTCACTACCCTGGTCTAAGGGAGGGTGTTGTTCACTACCCTGGTCTAAGGGAGGGTGTTGTCACTACCCTGGTCTAAGGGAGGGTGTTGTCACTACCCTGGTCTAAGGGAGGGTGTTGTCACTACCCTGGTCTAAGGGAGGGTGTTGTCACTACCCTGGTCTAAGGGAGGGTGTTGTTCACTACCCTGGTCTAAGGGAGGGTGTTGTCACTACCCTTGTCTACGGGAGGGTGTTGTCACTACCCTGGTCTAAGGGAGGTGTTGTCACTACCCTGGTCTAAGGGAGGGT
Organism: Oncorhynchus clarkii lewisi; assembly: GCF_045791955.1. Taxonomy (NCBI): domain Eukaryota; kingdom Metazoa; phylum Chordata; class Actinopteri; order Salmoniformes; family Salmonidae; genus Oncorhynchus; species Oncorhynchus clarkii. The sequence continues at coordinate 3,675,382 of NC_092151.1, read as the reverse complement.
GTTGTCACTACCCTGGTCTAAGGGAGGGTGTTGTCACTACCCTGGTCTAAGGGAGGGTGTTGTTCACTACCCTGGTCTAAGGGAGGGTGTTGTCACTACCCTTGTCTAAGGGAGGGTGTTGTCACTACCCTGGTCTAAGGGAGGGTGTTGTCACTGCCCTGGTCTAAGGGAGGGTGTTGTCACTATCCTGGTCTAAAGGGAGGGTGTTGTCACTACCCTGGTCTAATGGAGGGTGTTGTCACTACCCTGGCCTAAGGGAGGGTGTTGTTCACTACCCTGGTCTAAGGGAGGGTGTTGTCACTACCCTGGTCTATGGGAGGGTGTTGTTCACTACCCTGGTCTACGGGAGGGTGTTGTCACTACCCTGGTCTAAGGGAGGGTGTTGTTCACTACTCTGGTCTAAGGGAGGGTGTTGTTCACTTCCCTGGTCTATGGGAGGGTGTTGTCACTACCCTGTTCTAAGGGAGGGTGTTATTCACTACCCTGGTCTAAGGGAGGGTGTTGTTCACTACCCTGGTCTAAGGGAGGGTGTTGTTCACTACCCTGGTCTACGGGAGGGTGTTGTCACTACCCTGGTCTAAGGGAGGGTGTTGTTCACTACCCTGGTCTAAGGGAGGGTGTTGTTCACTACCCTGGTCTACGGGAGGGGGTTGTCACTACCCTGGTCTAAGGGTGGGTGTTGTTCACTACCCTGGTCTAAGGGAGGGTGTTGTCACTACCCTGGTCTAAGGGAGGGTGTTGTTCACTACCCTGGTCTAAGGGAGGGTGTTGTTCCCTATCCTGGTCTAAGGGAGGGTGTTGTTCACTACCCTGGCCTAAGGGAGGGTGTTGTTCACTACCCTGGTCTAAGGGAGGGTGTTGTCACTACCCTGGTCTAAGGGAGGGTGTTGTTCACTACCCTGGTCTACGGGAGGGTGTTGTCACTACCCTGGTCTAAGGGAGGGTGTTGTTCACTACCCTGGTCTAAGGGAGGTTGTGTCACTACCCTGGTCTAAGGGAGGGTGTTGTCACTACCCTGGTCTAACGGAGGGTGTTGTTCACTACCCTGGTCTAAGGGAGGGTGTTGTTCACTACCCTGGTCTAAGGGAGGGTGTTGTTCACTACCCTGGTCTAAGGGAGGGTGTTGTTCACTACCCTGGTCTAAGGGAGGGTGTTGTCACTACCCTTGTCTAAGGGAGGGTGTTGTCACTACCCTGGTCTAAGGGAGGGTGTTGTCACTGCCCTGGTCTAAGGGAGGGTGTTGTCACTACCCTGGTCTAAGGGAGGGTGTTGTTCACTACCCTGGTCTAAGGGAGGGTGTTGTTCACTACCCTGGTCTACGAGAGGGTGTTGTCACTACCCTGGTCTAAGGGAGGGTGTTGTTCACTACCCTGGTCTAAGGGAGGGTGTTGTTCACTACCCTGGTCTAAGGGAGGGTGTTGTTCACTACCCTGGTCTAAGGGAGGGTGTTGTCACTACCCTGGTCTAAGGGAGGGTGTTGTCACTACCCTGGTCTAAGGGAGGGTGTTGACACTACCCTGGTCTAAGGGAGGGTGTTGTCACTACCCTGGTCTAAGGGATGGTGTTGTTCACTACCCTGGTCTAAGGGAGGGTGTTGTCACTACCCTTGTCTAAGGGAGGGTGTTGTCACTACCCTGGTCTAAGGGAGGGTGTTGTCACTACCCTGGTCTAATGGAGGGTGTTGTCACTACCCTGGCCTAAGGGAGGGTGTTGTTCACTACCCTGGTCTACGGGAGGGGGTTGTCACTACCCTGGTCTAAGGGAGGGTGTTGTTCACTACCCTGGTCTAAGGGAGGGTGTTGTTCACTACCCTGGTCTACTTGAGGGTGTTGTCACTACCCTGGTCTAAGGGAGGGTGTTGTTCACTACCCTGGTCTAAGGGAGGGTGTTGTTCACTACCCTGGTCTAAGGGAGGGTGTTGTTCACTACCCTGGTCTAAGGGAGGGTGTTGTTCACTACCCTGGTCTAAGGGAGGGTGTTGTTCACTACCCTGGTCTAAGGGAGGGTGTTGTTCACTACCCTGGTCTAAGGGAGGGTGTTGTCACTACCCTGGTCTAAGGGAGGGTGTTGTTCACTACCCTGGTCTAAGGGAGGGTGTTGTCACTACCCTGGTCTAATGGAGGGTGTTGTCACTACCCTGGCCTAAGGGAGGGTGTTGTTCACTACCCTGGTCTACGGGAGGGTGTTGTCACTACCCTGGTCTACGGGAAGGTGTTGTTCACTACCCTGGTCTACGGGAGGGTGTTGTCACTACCCTGGTCTAAGGGAGGTGTTGTCACTACCCTGGTCTAAGGGAGGGTGTTGTTCACTACCCTGGTCTAAGGGAGGGTGTTGTTCACTACCCTGGTCTAAGGGAGGGTGTTGTTCACTACCCTGGTCTAAGGGAGGGTGTTGTTCACTACCCTGGTCTAAGGGAGGGTGTTGTTCACTACCCTGGTCTAAGGGAGGGTGTTGTCACTACCCTGGTCTAAGGGAGGGTGTTGTCACTACCCTGGTCTAATGGAGGGTGTTGTCACTACCCTGGCCTAAGGGAGGGTGTTGTTCACTACCCTGGTCTACGGGAGGGTGTTGTCACTACCCTGGTCTACGGGAAGGTGTTGTTCACTACCCTGGTCTACGGGAGGGTGTTGTCACTACCCTGGTCTAAGGGAGGTGTTGTCACTACCCTGGTCTAAGGGAGGGTGTTGTTCACTACCCTGGTCTAAGGGAGGGTGTTGTTCACTACCCTGGTCTAAGGGAGGGTGTTGTTCACTACCCTGGTCTAAGGGAGGGTGTTGTTCACTACCCTGGTCTAAGGGAGGGTGTTGTTCACTACCCTGGTCTACGAGAGGGTGTTGTCACTACCCTGGTCTAAGGGAGGGTGTTGTTCACTACCCTGGTCTAAGGGAGGGTGTTGTTCACTACCCTGGTCTAAGGGAGGGTGTTGTTCACTTCCCTGGTCTATGGGAGGGTGTTGTCACTACCCTGGTCTAAGGGAGGGTGTTATTCACTACCCTGGTCTAAGGGAGGGTGTTGTCACTGCCCTGGTCTAAGGGAGGGTGTTGTCACTACCCTGGTCTAAGGGAGGGTGTTGTCACTACCCTGGTCTAATGGAGGGTGTTGTCACTACCCTGGCCTAAGGGAGGGTGTTGTCACTACCCTGGTCTATGGGAGGGTGTTGTTCACTACCCTGGTCTACGGGAGGGTGTTGTCACTACCCTGGTCTAAGGGAGGGTGTTGTTCACTACCCTGGTCTAAGGGAGGGTGTTGTTCACTTCCCTGGTCTACGGGAGGGTGTTGTCACTACCCTGGTCTAAGGGAGGGTGTTATTCACTACCCTGGTCTAAGGGAGGGTGTTGTTCACTACCCTGGTCTACTTGAGGGTGTTGTCACTACCCTGGTCTAAGGGAGGGTGTTGTTCACTACCCTGGTCTAAGGGAGGGTGTTGTTCACTACCCTGGTCTAAGGGAGGGTGTTGTTCACTACCCTGGTCTAAGGGAGGGTGTTGTTCACTACCCTGGTCTAAGGGAGGGTGTTGTTCACTACCCTGGTCTACGAGAGGGTGTTGTCACTACCCTGGTCTAAGGGAGGGTGTTGTTCACTACCCTGGTCTAAGGGAGGGTGTTGTTCACTACCCTGGTCTAAGGGAGGGTGTTGTTCACTACCCTGGTCTAAGGGAGGGTGTTGTCACTACCCTGGTCTAAGGGAGGGTGTTGTCACTACCCTGGTCTAAGGGAGGGTGTTGTCACTACCCTGGTCTAAGGGAGGGTGTTGTCACTGCCCTGGTCTAAGGGAGGGTGTTGTCACTACCCTGGTCTAAGGGAGGGTGTTGTCACTACCCTGGTCTAATGGAGGGTGTTGTCACTACCCTGGCCTAAGGGAGGGTGTTGTTCACTACCCTGGTCTAAGGGAGGGTGTTGTCACTACCCTGGTCTATGGGAGGGTGTTGTTCACTACCCTGGTCTACGGGAGGGTGTTGTCACTACCCTGGTCTAAGGGAGGGTGTTGTTCACTACCCTGGTCTAAGGGAGGGTGTTGTTCACTTCCCTGGTCTATGGGAGGGTGTTGTCACTACCCTGGTCTAAGGGAGGGTGTTATTCACTACCCTGGTCTAAGGGAGGGTGTTGTTCACTACCCTGGTCTACGGGAGGGTGTTGTCACTACCCTGGTCTAAGGGAGGGTGTTGTTCACTACCCTGGTCTAAGGGAGGGTGTTGTTCACTACCCTGGTCTACGGGAGGGGGTTGTCACTACCCTGGTCTAAGGGTGGGTGTTGTTCACTACCCTGGTCTAAGGGAGGGTGTTGTCACTACCCTGGTCTAAGGGAGGGTGTTGTTCACTACCCTGGTCTAAGGGAGGGTGTTGTTCCCTATCCTGGTCTAAGGGAGGGTGTTGTTCACTACCCTGGCCTAAGGGAGGGTGTTGTTCACTACCCTGGTCTAAGGGAGGGTGTTGTCACTACCCTGGTCTAAGGGAGGGTGTTGTTCACTACCCTGGTCTACGGGAGGGTGTTGTCACTACCCTGGTCTAAGGGAGGGTGTTGTTCACTACCCTGGTCTAAGGGAGGTTGTGTCACTACCCTGGTCTAAGGGAGGGTGTTGTCACTACCCTGGTCTAAGGGAGGGTGTTGTTCACTACCCTGGTCTAAGGGAGGGTGTTGTTCACTACCCTGGTCTAAGGGAGGGTGTTGTTCACTACCCTGGTCTAAGGGAGGGTGTTGTTCACTACCCTGGTCTAAGGGAGGGTGTTGTCACTACCCTTGTCTAAGGGAGGGTGTTGTCACTACCCTGGTCTAAGGGAGGGTGTTGTCACTGCCCTGGTCTAAGGGAGGGTGTTGTCACTACCCTGGTCTAAGGGAGGGTGTTGTCACTACCCTGGTCTAATGGAGGGTGTTGTCACTACCCTGGCCTAAGGGAGGGTGTTGTTCACTACCCTGGTCTAAGGGAGGGTGTTGTCACTACCCTGGTCTATGGGAGGGTGTTGTTCACTACCCTGGTCTACGGGAGGGTGTTGTCACTACCCTGGTCTAAGGGAGGGTGTTGTTCACTACCCTGGTCTAAGGGAGGGTGTTGTTCACTTCCCTGGTCTATGGGAGGGTGTTGTCACTACCCTGGTCTAAGGGAGGGTGTTATTCACTACCCTGGTCTAAGGGAGGGTGTTGTTCACTACCCTGGTCTACGGGAGGGTGTTGTCACTACCCTGGTCTAAGGGAGGGTGTTGTTCACTACCCTGGTCTAAGGGAGGGTGTTGTTCACTACCCTGGTCTACGGGAGGGGGTTGTCACTACCCTGGTCTAAGGGAGGGTGTTGTTCACTACCCTGGTCTAAGGGAGGGTGTTGTCACTACCCTGGTCTAAGGGAGGGTGTTGTTCACTACCCTGGTCTAAGGGAGGGTGTTGTTCCCTATCCTGGTCTAAGGGAGGGTGTTGTTCACTACCCTGGTCTAAGGGAGGGTGTTGTTCACTACCCTGGTCTAAGGGAGGGTGTTGTCACTACCCTGGTCTAAGGGAGGGTGTTGTTCACTACCCTGGTCTACGGGAGGGTGTTGTCACTACCCTGGTCTAAGGGAGGGTGTTGTTCACTACCCTGGTCTAAGGGAGGGTGTGTCACTACCCTGGTCTAAGGGAGGGTGTTGTCACTACCCTGGTCTAAGGGAGGGTGTTGTTCACTACCCTGGTCTAAGGGAGGGTGTTGTTCACTACCCTGGTCTAAGGGAGGGTGTTGTTCACTACCCTGGTCTAAGGGAGGGTGTTGTTCACTACCCTGGTCTAAGGGAGGGTGTTGTTCACCACCCTGGTCTAAGGGAGGGTGTTGTTCACTACCCTGGTCTAAGGGAGGGTGTTGTTCACTACCCTGGTCTAAGGGAGGGTGTTGTTCACTACCCTGGTCTAAGGGAGGGTGTTGTCACTACCCTGGTCTAAGGGAGGGTGTTGTTCACTACCCTGGTCTAAGGGAGGGTGTTGTTCACCACCCTGGTCTAAGGGAGGGTGTTGTTCACTACCCTGGTCTAAGGGAGGGTGTTGTCACTACCCTGGTCTAAGGGAGGGTGTTGTTCACTACCCTGGTCTAAGGGAGGGTGTTGTTCACCACCCTGGTCTAAGGGAGGGTGTTGTTCACTGCCCTGGTCTAAGGGAGGGTGTTAACACGACTGAGCGCTAGATTAGAGAGCAAGTGTCATTACCTTCCCACATGTCATCAGAGTCCAATCCACCCTCCCCTGCTTGAGGTCTGGTTTGCAGTACGCTGTTCAGAGTATCGTACACCCTCCCCTGCTTGAGGTCTGGTTTGCAGTACGCTGTTCAGAGTACCGTACACCCTCCCATGCTTGAGGTCTGGTTTGCAGTACGCTGTTCAGAGTACCGTACACCCTCCCTGCTTGAGGTCTGGTTTGCAGTACGCTGTTCAGAGTACCGTTCACCCTCCCCATCATACAACTACATCATGTAGTAAGAACTTGTTACAAAAAGATTTGAACTCACATGAACTGTCACGTTTGACCCTGAAACCCAGATCCGTGGTTGGTGCACCTAGAATTAGGCTTTATGTCCGACAAAATACCTCACCACTATGAAAGGAGAGATGTCATAACTTATGTTATTTGGACCTCTTACTTCCACGTTGAGGTTAGTAGTCAACTTCTGCGTATTTAATATAAATTGCTTATTTCTTGTCCTGCATTGTGTAGTACCACTGGTATTCATGTACGCTTGTTCCTGAGACTTGGACATTTATTTACCTTTATTTAACGAGGCAAGTCAGTTAAGAACAAATTCTTTTTTTCAAATGACGGTCTAGGAACAGTGGGTTAACTGGCCTAGGAACAGTGGGTTAACTGGCCTGTTCAGGGGTTACTAGTCCAACGCTCTAGCCACTAGGCTACCCTGCCGCCCCATGGTTTATAGTAGTGCAAAATGTTGTGCACAAATTTGTTTACATCCCTGTCAGTGAGCATTTCTCCTTTGCCAAGATAATACATCCACCTGACAGGTGTGGCATATCAAGAAGCCGATTAAACGGCATGATCATTACACAGGTGCACTTTGTGCTGGGGGACAATAAAAGGCCACTCTAAAACGTGCAGTTTTGTCACACAACACAATGCCACAGATCGAGTTATGAGAGAGCGTTCAATTGTCATGCTGACTGCAGGAATGTCCACCAGAGCTGTTGCCTGATAATTTACTGTTAATTTCTCTACCAACGTCGTTGCGGAAAATGTATCAGTGCGTCCAACCAGCCTCACCACCACAGACCACGTATAACCACGTCAGCCCAGGACCTCCACATCTGTCTTCTTCTTCGTCTGCGGGAAACGGAGGGGTTTTTGTTTCTGTGATAAAGCCCTTTTGTGTGGAAAGAAAAAAAATAATTCTGATTGGCTGGGCTTGGCTCCCCAGTGGGTGAGCCTACGCCCTCCAGGGCCCACCCGTGACTGTGCCCCTGCCCAGTCATGTGAAATCCATAGATTAGGGGCTAATTAATTTTTATAAATCAAATCAAATATGAACTGTAACTCAGTTGGTTATTATTATATTGTCTATAGGTCCAGGACTTGGTTATTATTATATTGGTTATTATTATATTGGTTATTATTATATTGGTTATTATTATATTGGTTATTATTATATTGTCTATAGGTCCAGGACTTGGTTATTATTATATTATCTATAGGTCCAGGACTTGGTTATTATTATATTATCTATAGGTCCAGGACTTGGTTATTATTATATTATCTATAGGTCCAAGACTTGGTTATTATTATATTGGTTATTATTATATTGTCTATAGGTCCAGGACTTGGTTATTATTATATTGGTTATTATTATATTGGTTATTATTATATTGGTATTATTATATTGTCTATAGGTCCAGGACTTGGTTATTATTATATTATCTATAGGTCCAGGACTTGGTTATTATTATATTGGTTATTATTATATTGTCTATAGGTCCAGGTCTTGGTTATTATTATATTATCTATAGGTCCAGGACATGGTTATTATTATCTTGGTTATTATTTTATTGTCTATAGGTCCAGGACTTGGTTATTATTATATTATCTATAGGTCCAGGACTTGGTTATTATTATATTATCTATAGGTCCAGGTCTTGGTTATTATTATATTGGTTATTATTATCTTGGTTATTATTATATTGGTTATTATTATCTTGGTTATTATTATATTATCTACAGGTCCAGGACTTGGTTATTATTATCTTGGTTATTATTATATTGTCTATATGTCCAGGACTTGGTTATTATTATATTATCTATAGGTCCAGGACTTGGTTATTATTATATTATCTATATGTCCAGGACTTGGTTATTATTATATTGGTTATTATTATATTGTCTATAGGTCCAGGACTTGGTTATTATTATATTATCTATAGGTCCAGGTCTTGGTTATTATTATATTGGTTATTATTATATTGTCTATAGGTCCAGGTCTTGGTTATTATTATCTTGGTTATTATTATATTATCTATAGGTCCAGGACTTGGTTATTATTATATTGGTTATTATTATATTGGTTATTATTATATTATCTATAGGTCCAGGACTTGGTTATTATTATATTGGTTATTATTATATTGGTTATTATTATATTGGTTATTATTATATTATCTATAGGTCCAGGACTTGGTTATTATTATATTGTCTATAGGTCCAGGACTTGGTTATTACTATATTGTCTATAGGTCCAGGACTTGGTTATTATTATCTTGGTTATTATTATATTGTCTATAGGTCCAGGACTTGGTTATTATTATATTGTCTATAGGTCCAGGTCTTGGTTATTATTATATTGTCTATAGGTCCAGGACTTGGTTATTATTATATTATCTATAGGTCCAGGACTTGGTTATTATTATATTGGTTATTATTATATTGGTTATTATTATATTGGTTATTATTATATTATCTATAGGTCCAGGACTTGGTTATTATTATATTATCTATAGGTCCAGGACTTGGTTATTACTATATTGTCTATAGGTCCAGGACTTGGTTATTATTATCTTGGTTATTATTATATTGTCTATAGGTCCAGGACTTGGTTATTATTATATTGTCTATAGGTCCAGGTCTTGGTTATTATTATCTTGGTTATTATTATATTGTCTATAGGTCCAGGACTTGGTTATTATTATATTGGTTATTATTATATTATCTATAGGTCCAGGACTTGGTTATTATTATATTGGTTATTATTATATTGTCTATAGGTCCAGGACTTGGTTATTATTATATTGGTTATTATTATCTTGGTTATTATTATATTGTCTATAGGTCCAGTACTTGGTTATTATTATATTGGTTATTATTATCTTGGTTATTATTATATTGTCTATAGGTCCATGACTTGGTTATTATTATATTGGTTATTATTATATTGTCTATAGGTCCAGGACTTGGTTATTATTATATTGGTTATTATTATATTTTCTATAGGTCCAGGACTTGGTTATTATTATATTGTCTATAGGTCAAGGACTTGGTTATTATTATATTGGTTATTATTATCTTGGTTATTATTATATTATCTATAGGTCCAGGACTTGGTTATTATTATATTATCTATAGGTCCAGGACTTGGTTATTATTATATTGGTTATTATTATATTGGTTATTATTATCTTGGTTATTATTATATTATCTATAGGTCCAGGACTTGGTTATTATTATATTATCTATAGGTCCAGGACTTGGTTATTATTATATTGGTTATTATTATATTATCTATAGGTCCAGGACTTGGTTATTACTATATTATCTATAGGTCCAGGTCTTGGTTATTATTATATTGGTTATTATTATATTGTCTATAGGTCCAGGACTTGGTTATTATTATATTATCTATAGGTCCAGGACTTGGTTATTATTATATTGGTTATTATTATATTGTCTATAGGTCCAGGACTAGGTTATTGTTATATTATCTATAGGTCCAGGACTTGGTTATTACTATATTATCTATAGGTCCAGGACTTGGTTATTACTATATTATCTATAGGTCCAGGTCTTGGTTATTATTATATTGTCTATAGGTCCAGGACTTGGTTATTATTATATTGGTTATTATTATATTGTCTATAGGTCCAGGACTTGGTTATTATTATATTATCTATAGGTCCAGGACTTGGTTATTATTATAATATCTACAGGTCCAGGACTTGGTTATTATTATATTGTCTATTGGTCCAGGACTTGGTTATTATTATATTATCTATAGGTCCAGGACTTGGTTATTATTATACAGGTCCAGGACTTGGTTATTATTATATTGTCTATAGGTCCAGGACTTGGTTATTATTATATTATCTATAGGTCCAGGACCTGGTTATTATTATATTGGTTATTATTATATTGTCTATGGTCCAGGACTTGGTTATTATTATATTGTCTATAGGTCCAGGTCTTGGTTATTATTATATTGGTTATTATTATCTTGGTTATTATTATATTGGTTATTATTATCTTGGTTATTATTATATTGTCTATAGGTCCAGGACTTGGTTATTATTAGATTGTCTATAGGTCCAGGACTTGGTTATTAGTATATATTGGTTATTATTATATTGGTTATTATTATATTGTCTATAGGTCCAGGACTTGGTTATTATTATATTGTCTATAGGTTCAGGTCTTGGTTATTATTATCTTGGTTATTATTATATTGTCTATAGGTCCAGGACTTGGTTATTATTATATTGGTTATTATTATATTGGTTATTATTATATTGGTTATTATTATATTGTCCATAACATTTATTTAAAGACATAAACTGAACACTACAAAACAATAAACGTGAAACGAACTAAACCGAACCAGTACCGTGTGGCAACAAACACTCAACAGTTCACTGTGTCCCCTAAATCGGGTAGACACATTCCCAACTGTTCCCTGTGTCCCCTAAACCAGGTAGACACATTCCCAACTGTCCCCTAAATCGGGTAGACACATTCCCAACTGTTCCCTGTGTCCCCTAAACCAGGTAGACACATTCCCAACTGTCCCCTAAATCGGGTAGACACATTCCCAACTGTCCCCTAAATCAGGTAGACACATTCCCAACTGTCCTCTAAATCAGGTAGACACATTCCCAACTGTCCCCTAAATCAGGTAGACACATTCCCAACTGTTCACTGTGTCCCCTAAACCAGGTAGACACATTCCCAACTGTCCCCTAAATCAGGTAGACACATTCCCAACTGTCCCCTAAATCAGGTAGACACATTCCCAACTGTTCACTGTGTCCCCTAAATCAGGTAGACACATTCCCAACTGTTCCCTGTGTCCCCTAAACCAGGTAGACACATTCCCAACTGTCCCCTAAATCAGGTAGACACATTCCCAACAGTTCACTGTGTCCCCTAAATCAGGTAGACACATTCCCAACAGTTCACTGTGTCCCCTAAATCAGGTAGACACATTCCCAACTGTTCACTGTGAACAGAAGTCTCTACTCCCTATGACTAAGAAGTCTCTACTCCCTATGACTAAGAAGTCTCTACTCCCTATGACTAAGAAGTCTCTACTCCCTATGACTAAGAAGTCTCTACTCCCTATGACTAAGAAGTCTCTACTCCCTATGACTAAGAAGTCTCTACTCCCTATGACTAAGAAGTCTCTACTCCCTATGACTAAGAAGTCTCTACTCCCTATGACTAAGAAGTCTCTACATGACTAAGAAGTCTCTACATGACTAAGAACAACAAAGTGGTCCATTAATTTCACCAGGCATGTTTTAATCCACATTTTTCCCTCCGATTGTAACTTTAATTTCCAGTAAGTAGTTCATTTTCAGACTTTTCCCCGAAGTGGACGAACAAACAGTCCTGTCGTCTCAGGCAGACCTTACACCTTGTGTGGTCTTTCTTTGTGGAGCATTTGATCTGAAACCTGATTGCTCTGGTGTGTGGTAAAGTGTTTTTTGTCATGCCCCCTCTCCTATCACACCTCTGCATCTCAGGGCTTCAAATTTCTCTATTGTTCAACATGCCTTTTCCCCTTCGCAGTTCCTTATTGCATTGAATTCAAAATGACTGAATCTTTATCGCTCTCTCCCGTATGGGGACACACATACCTCTCTGCTACCTCTCACCATGGATGACAGGACTGGAAAGAGACTCTGGAATAGGGCCTGTCTCTGCTCTCAGTCTGACATACAGGGGCTTTCATTACCACACAGCCATGTCAACGGTGTGTCATTCATATCACTGGGTCTCTCACCTGTTCAATGGTCTGATAAAGACCTGCCTGTATAGATGATGACTGGCAGTTTGACGTCGGAAAATCTGATCAGGCTAAAGCGTTCCACTCGATTCTGTCTGATAACATTTTTTTGCAGGAGGAGAGAACGTTGTTTATTTAGAAACATTATATTATGACTCCAGCTGATGTTACAGTATCCTGTCCTAAATATACAGGACTTGTTACAGTATCCTGTCCTAAATATACAGGACTTGTTACAGTATCCTGTCCTAAATATACAGGACTTGTTACAGTATCCTGTCCTAAATATATAGGACTTGTTACAGTATCCTGTCCTAAATATACAGGACTTGTTACAGTATCCTGTCCTAAATATACAGGACTTGTTACAGTATCCTGTCCTAAATATACAGGACTTGTTACAGTATCCTGTCCTAAATATACAGGACTTGTTACAGTATCATGTCCTAAATATACAGGACTTGTTACAGTATCCTGTCCTATGTATACAGGACTTGTTACAGTATCCTGTCCTATGTATACAGGACTTGTTACAGTATCCTGTCCTAAATATACAGGACTTGTTACAGTATCCTGTCCTATGTATACAGGACTTGTTACAGTATCCTGTCCTATGTATACAGGACTTGTTACAGTATCCTGTCCTAAATATGCAGGACTTGTTACAGTACCCTGTCCTAAATATACAGGACTTGTTACAGTATCCTGTCCTAAATATACAGGACTTGTTACAGTATCCTGTCCTAAATATACAGGACTTGTTACAGTATCCTGTCCTATGTATACAGGACTTGTTACAGTATCCTGTCCTATGTATACAGGACTTGTTACAGTATCCTGTCCTAAATATACAGGACTTGTTACAGTATCCTGTCCTAAATATACAGGACTTGTTACAGTATCCTGTCCTAAATATACAGGACTTGTTACAGTATCCTGTCCTAAATATATAGGACTTGTTACAGTATCTTGTCCTAAATATACAGGACTTGTTACAGTATCCTGTCCTAAATATATAGGACTTGTTACAGTATCCTGTCCTAAATATACAGGACTTGTTACAGTATCCTGTCCTAAATATACAGGACTTGTTACAGTATCCTGTCCTAAATATACAGGACTTGTTACAGTATCCTGTCCTAAATATACAGGACTTGTTACAGTATCATGTCCTAAATATACAGGACTTGTTACAGTATCCTGTCCTATGTATACAGGACTTGTTACAGTATCCTGTCCTATGTATACAGGACTTGTTACAGTATCCTGTCCTAAATATACAGGACTTGTTACAGTATCCTGTCCTATGTATACAGGACTTGTTACAGTATCCTGTCCTATGTATACAGGACTTGTTACAGTATCCTGTCCTAAATATGCAGGACTTGTTACAGTACCCTGTCCTAAATATACAGGACTTGTTACAGTATCCTGTCCTAAATATACAGGACTTGTTACAGTATCCTGTCCTAAATATACAGGACTTGTTACAGTATCCTGTCCTATGTATACAGGACTTGTTACAGTATCCTGTCCTATGTATACAGGACTTGTTACAGTATCCTGTCCTAAATATACAGGACTTGTTACAGTATCCTGTCCTAAATATACAGGACTTGTTACAGTATCCCGTCCTAAATATACAGGACTTGTTACAGTATCCTGTCCTAAATATACAGGCCTTGTTACAGTATCCTGTCCTAAATATACAGGACTTGTTACAGTATCCTGTCCTAAATATACAGGACTTGTTACAGTATCCTGTCCTAAATATACAGGACTTGTTACAGTATCCTGTCCTAAATATACAGGACTTGTTACAGTATCCTGTCCTATGTATACAGGACTTGTTACAGTATCCTGTCCTAAATATACAGGACTTGTTACAGTATCCTGTCCTAAATATACAGGACTTGTTACAGTATCCTGTCCTAAATATACAGAACTAGTAACAGAACTCTGCCCGACACTATCTTATCAATCATTTTCTCCCCTAAACTACCAAATCTCTCAGGTGCTGACATTGACTTCTGAACTTCCCCAGTTTGTGAGGAAGTCATTGGTTTTGAAGTAATTCATTACTACAGACTAGAAACACCACAACAACATGTTGTGTTTGGCTCAGTCCTGAGCTTCACTCCTTTAGCTGGTCTTTATATAGGAGCTACCCTCACAATTAGCCCGAGGAAACAGGCCAGAGACAGTTGGTGTCTTCCATGTTAATTTAGAGAAGAACCCCTGATTAAGGATAAGGGACAAACCGCTGGTATTACTTTTAGAGGCACTGTCAACTTCCCCTGTCCTCCTTTTCACCTCCGTCAGCTCCTCAATTCAGCTCCTTGGTTGGAGAGCAAGGTTGCAACATATACTCTACCCTATCCTATCCCTCCCCACCCTATCCTACCCCTCCCCACCCTATCCTACCCCGCCCTACCCCTCCCCACCCTATCCTGTCCCACCCTACCCCACCCTATCCTGTCCTACCCTACCCCCCCTTTCCTACCCTACCCTATCCTATCCCTCCCTCCCCACCCTATCCCACCCTACCCCACCCTACCCCACCCCACCCTATACTACCCCATCCTATCATTTTCCTACCCCACCCTACCCCATCCTATCATTTTCATACCCCACCCTACCCCACCCCACACTATCCTACCCTATCCTACCCTACCCCACCCTATCCTGTCCCACCCTACCCCACCCCACTCCCAATCATGGCCGGTTGTGATACAGTCTGGATTCGAACCAGGGTGTCTGTTGTGATGCCACTAGCACTGAGATGCAGTGCCTTAGACTGAGATTACAGAGGAACTCTGGAGCTCTGTCAAATTGACCATCGGGTTCTTGGTCACCTCCCTGACCAAGGCTCTCCTTCCCGGTTGCCCAGCTTTAGGAGTCTTGGTGGTTCCAAACTTCTTCCATTTAAGAATGATGGATGCCACTGTGTTCTTGGGGACCTTCAATGCTGCAGAAATGTTTTGGTACCCTTCCCCAAATCTGTGCCTCGACACAATCCTGTCACAGACCTCATGTCTTGGTTTTTGCTCTGACATGCACTGTCAACTGTGTGACCTTATATAGACAGGTGTGGCTCCCGAGTGGCTCCCGAGTGGCTCCCTAGTGGCTCCCGAGTGGCTGCCGAGTGGCTCCCGAGTGGCTCCCGAGTGGCTCCCGAGTGGCTCCCGAGTGGTGCAGCGGTCTAACTAAGGTACTGTCTCTCAGTGCTACAGGTGTCACTACAGGACCCTGGTTTGATCCCGGGCTGTATCACAACCGGGCCGTGATCGGGAGTCCCATAGGGTGGCGCACAATTGGCCCAGCGTTATACTGGCTAGGGGAGGGTTTGGCTTGGGTAGGCCGTCATTTTAAAATAAGAATTTGTTCTTAACAGACTTTCTTAGTTAAATAAAGGTTAAATAAATATTGGTATTTAAGTCTATAGCCTTATCCAATGTACTTATTCATGCTTAAAACACACCACATACTTTTCCTGGCTCTCTGGCTGTGGGAACCATCCCAGTCTGACGACAGCTTCGTAGAGTCTGCACTCTGACCAACACACTCACACACACACACCCTACCATTGACAAATAAGGGGATCAGTTGTGGAACGTGTTGCCTTAGGGGTGTTTAGTGGTGTGGAGGGGAGGATAGAGGGAGGGGGGGGGGTTGGGAGGGGAGGATAGAGGGAGGGGGGATTGGGAGGGGTGTTGGGAGGGGAGGGGGGGGTTGGGAGGGGTGAGGGGAGGATAGGATAGGGGAGGGGGGGTTGGGAGGTGATCCTCCTGGTCACCTTTGACCTATTTCAGCCCCCTGACACACCTCTCTAATGGCCAGTGGCCCTACTGCCTGGCCCTGCCTCAGTCTCCCTGTCCGTGTCCCCCTGTCTCAGTCTCCCTGTCCCTGTCTCCCTGGCCCTGTCTCAGTCTCCCTGGCCCTGTCTCAGTCTCCCTGGCCCTGTCTCCCTGGCCCTGTCTCAGTCTCCCTGGCCCTGTCTCAGTCTCCCTGGCCCTGTCTCAGTCTCCCTGGCCCTGTCTCAGTCTCCCTGGCCCTGTCTCCCTGGCTCTGTCTCCCTGGCCCTGTCTCCCTGGCCCTGTCTCAGTCTCCCTGTCTCAGTCTCCCTGGCCCTTTCTCAGTCTCCCTGGCCCTTTCTCAGTCTCCCTGGCCCTGTCTCAGTCTCCCTGGCCCTGTCTCCCTGGCCCTGTCTCAGTCTCCCTGTCCCTGTCTCCCTGGTCCTGTCTCCCTGGCCCTCTCTCAGTCGCCCTGGCCCTGTCTCCCTCGCCCTGTCTCCCTAGCCCTGTCTCCCAACCGTTAGAGTTGTTTACTCAGTTGTCAGCAGGCTCCGGGGCTGAGGGAGGACTTATGTTGACATTTTGACCCAGCCAAAGGCGTTATCCCTCGGAAATCAAACCACACCTCGGCCTGGTCTGAGAGAGGGCTGGGCTTAGAGAGGGCTGGTCTGAGAGAGGGCTGGGCTGTAAGAGGGCTGGGCTGGCTCCAGCTGTCTGATGTGCCTGGTCTAAGTGCCTGCCTAGGATTAGGGCTGGAAGCAGTGTGGGTATGAGCCATAGATATACAATCTATATAACGTACCAAATTACTGTGTTTTCCATTCTAGTAATTCCATTTCTAGGGTTTAACAGCACAAATACCTAACTTACCTACCCAGTACTGTGACGACACTGTCCAAACTGGCTGGTGCTACACTAACGTAGCAATCATTCATGACATGACAGCACAGCTCACTGCACCCTGCTCTGCTCTCCACCTAGCTGGCCAAGCTAGTCTCTAGTGGCCTCTCCACCTCCACCCAGCTGGCCAGGCTAGTCTCTAGTGGCCTCTCCACCTCCACCCAGCTGGCCAAGCTAGTCTCTAGTGACCTCTCCACCTCCACCCAGCTGGCCAGGCTAGTCTCTAGTGGCCTCTCCACCTCCACCCAGCTGGCCAGGCTAGTCCCTAGTGGCTTCTCCACCTCCACCCAGCTGGCCAGGCTAGTCTCTAGTAGCCTCTCCACCTCCACCCAGCTGGCCAGGCTAGTCTCTAGTGGCCTCTCCACCTCCACCCAGCTGGCCAGGCTAGTCTCTAGTGGCATCTCCACCTCCACCCAGCTGGCCAGGCTAGTCTCTAGTGGCCTATCCACCTTCACCCAGCAGGCCAGGCTAGTCTCTAGTGGCCTCTCCACCTCCACCTAGCTGGCCAAGCTAGTCCCTAGTGGCTTCTCCACCTCCACCTAGCTGGCCAAGCTAGTCCCTAGTGGCCTCTCCACCTCCACCCAGCTGGCCAGGCTAGTCTCTAGTGGCCTCTCCACCTCCACCTAGCTAGCCAAGCTAGTCTCTAGTGGCCTCTCCACCCAGCTGGCCAGGCTAGTCTCTAGTGGCCTCTCCACCTCCACCCAGCTGGCCAGGCTAGTCTCTAGTGGCCTCTCCACCTCCACCCAGCTGGCCAGGCAAGTCTCTAGTGGCCTCTCCACCTCCACCCAGCTGGCCAGGCTAGTCCCTAGTGGCTTCTCCACCCAGCTGGCCAAGCTAGTCTCTAGTGGCCTCTCCACCTCCACCCAGCTGGCCAGGCTAGTCTCTAGTGGCCTCTCCACCTCCACCCAGCTGGCCAGGCTAGTCTCTAGTGGCCTCTCCACCTCCACCCAGCTGGCCAGGCAAGTCTCTAGTGGCCTCTCCACCTCCACCCAGCTGGCCAGGCTAGTCCCTAGTGGCTTCTCCACCCAGCTGACCAAGCTAGTCTCTAGTGGCCTCTCCACCTCCACCCAGCTGGCCAGGCTAGTCCCTAGTGGCTTCTCCACCTCCACCCAGCTGGCCAGGCTAGTCCCAAGTGGCCTCTCCACCTCCACCCAGCTGGCCAGGCTAGTCCCAAGTGGCCTCTCCACCTCCACCCAGCTGGCCAGGCTAGTCTCTAGTGGCATCTGAACTATTGGTAATTTCAATGAATGACCATTTGGCTGAGAAACTAATGAAGGGTTGTGTCTTAATTCTCCAGCGGGCTGAAGTGATTATGGTCTGACTGTGTGTATGGAATACCTAGCTATGAAGGACGGGAGCACATCAATAGCTGCACTGACTGGCAGGATGATGTACTGCACTAACACAAACAAACACACACACACACATACACATATACACACACACACTGGCTGGCAGGATGATGTAATGCACTAACACAAACACACACACAGACACAAACACACACACACACACACACACACACACACACACCCTGGCTGACAGGATGATGTACTGCACTAACACAAACACACACACACACGTGCACACACACACACTGGCTGACAGGATGATGTACTGCACTAACACAAACACACACACACACTGGCTGACAGGATGATGTACTGCACTAACAAACACACACACACACACACACACTGGCTGGCTGGCGATTATTGTTTTATTTAGTTGCTGAGTAATGTTTTGGGAACTGCTACTCTGACCGGTTACAATTTTAAATATAAATATTGCTGTATAGAAAAACATGACATTTTAAGACTCGCTATATGTTTTAATTATTGGTAGGAAGGATGCTGCTGTTTTAGTGAACATGTAGCAGTGACTGGTGTGCCACTTTCTTGGATATTACTACCAGTAAATAGCCTGCACGCACACAGAGAGAGGGAGGAGAGAGAGGGAGGAGAGAGAGAGAGAGAGGAGAGAGAAGAGAGAGAGACAGAGAGAGGGAGGAGAGAGAGAGAGGGAGAGGGAGGAGAGACAGAGAGAGAGAGCGAGGGAGGAGAGAGGGAGGAGAGAGACCGAGAGAGAGGGAGAGAGAGAGGGAGGAGAGAGTGTGGGAGGAGAGAGAGAGGGAGGGAGGAGAGAGAGGGAGAGCGTGAGGAGAGAGAGAGGGAGGAGAGAGACAGAGAGAGAGGGAGGAGAGAGAGACAGAGAGAGAGGGAGGAGAGAGAGACAAAGAGAGAGAGGGAGGAGAGAGAGAGAGAGAGAGAGAGCGAGGGAGGAGAGAGAGAGAGAGGAGAGGGGGAGGACAGAGAGAGGGAGAGAGAGAGGTTCATGTCTCTTGTTCATCTAGCCAGGGAGAGGGAGGGTTAAAGGGAGGAGAGAGAATTAGAGAGAATTAGACCGATACTAATTATCAAAATGATACATTTATCAAAATCCAGAAAAGAGTCTTCAACTACCTAAAAGGAAGCTATTTGCTTCCATAACAAAGCCATCACCTACAGATAAATTAACCTGGTCCCCTAAGCAAGCTGGTCCTGGGGCTCTGTTCACAAACACAAACACACCCTACAGAGCCCCAGGACAGCAGCACAATTAGACCCAACCAAATCATGAGAAAACAAATAGATAATTACTTGACACATTGGAAAGAATTAACAAAAAAACAGAGCAAACAAGAATGCTATTTGGCCCTACACAGAGAGTACACAGTGGCAGAATACCTGACCACTGTGACTGACCCAAAATTAAGGAAAGCTTTGACTATGTACAGACTCAGTGAGCATAGCCTTGCTATTGAGAAAGGCCGCCGTAGGCAGACATGGCTCTCAAGAGAAGACAGGCTATGTGCTCACTGCCCACAAAATGAGGTGGAAACTGAGCTGCACTTCCTAACCTCCTGTCCAACGTATGTGTAACGGTTCTCTTCCTCCTCCTCCTCCTCTGAAGAGGATCGGACAAAAACGCGGCGTAGTTGGTGTTCATGTTCTTTAATAAAGAAAAACCTCAAACATAATACAAAACAATAACCATGGAAACCCTAAACAGCCCTATACTGGTGCAAACAAACACAGAGACAGGAACAATCACCCACAAGATACCTAAAGAATATGGCTGCCTAAATATGGTTCCCAATCAGAGACAACAATAAACACCTGCCTCTGATTGAGAACCACTCTAGGCAATCATAGACTTACCTTGAGTACTACTCTAAACACAATCCCATAACTACAAACAACCCCAGACAAAACGAACCACATGAATCCCCATGTCACACCCTGGCCTAACCAAAATAATAACGAAAACACAGAATACTAAGGCCAGGGCGTGACAGTATGACCATATTAGAGAGACATATTTCCCTCAGGTTACACAGATCCATAAAGAATTAGAAAACAAATCCAATTTTGATTAACTCCCATATCTACTGGGTGAAATTCCACAGTGTGACATCACAGCAGCAAGATTTGTGACCTGTTGCCACAAGAAAAGGGCAACCAGTGAAGAACAAACACCATCGTAAATACAACCCATATTTATGTTTATTTATTTTCCCTTTTGTACTTTAACTATTTGCACATCGTTACAACACTGTATATATACATAATATGACATTTGAAAATGTCTTTATTCTTTTGGAACTTCTGTGAGTGTAATGTTTACTGTTAATTTTATATGGTTTATTTCACTTTTGTTTATTATCTACTCCACTTGTTTTGGCAATGTTAACATGTGTTTTCCATGCCAATAAAGCCCAGAGAGAGAGAGAGAGAGAGAGAGAGAGAGAGAGAGAGAGAGAGAGAGAGAGAGAGAGAGAGAGAGAGAGAGAGAGAGAGAGAGAGAGAGAGAGAGAGAGAGAGAGAGAGAGAGAGAGAGAGAGAGAGAGAGAGAGAGAGAGAGAGAGAGAGAGAGAGAGAGAGAGAGAGAGAGAGAGAGAGAGAGAGAGAGAGAGAGAGAGAGAGAGAGAGAGAGAGAGAGAGAGAGAGAGAGAGAGAGAGATTCAGAGAGATTCAGAGAGATTTAGGTTCAGAGAGAGGTTCAAATCTCTTGTACTCAGGGAAGTTTTGAATGAAACCTTTTAGCTTGGCTTCTCCTTAACTTCACCATCTCATCTGTGTCATGTGAAGTTTTGAATGAAACCTTTTAGCTTGGCTTCTCCTTAACTTCACCATCTCATCTGTGTCATGTGAGTCGGCCATCAGAATGGTGGGGTGTTTTCTGTGTCATGTGAGTCGACCATCAGAATGGTGGGGTGTTTTCTGTGTCGTGAGTCGACCATCAGAATGGTGGGGTGTTTTCTGGATTGACTTTGGCACCACTTGCTCTTGTCCATAATAATGGTCTGTTTCCTCTCCTGGACTCAGTAAAGACACTCTGGGTACGTGACAACATGCTCTCTGCTAACCGAGGGGCCAACAGAGAGAGGCTGCTTTAGTTTTGCTAGACTAATTAATAATTAATTAATTAATAATACTAATTATCCTTCAGATGGGGAGAGGAGAGAGAGAGAGAGAGAGAGAGAGAGAGAGAGAGAGAGAGAGAGAGAGGGAGGGAGTCAGGGTAACCCACAGGCTAGTCAGTCTGAGGTCAGTGTAACCAACAGGCTAGTCAGTCTGGGATCAGTGTAACCCACAGGCTATTCAGTCTGGGATCAGTGTAACCCACAGGCTAGTCAGTCTGGGATCAGTGTAACCCCCAGGCTAGTCAGTCTGAGGTCAGGGTAACCCACAGGCTAGTCAGTCTGAGGTCAGGGTAACCCACAGGTTAGTCAGTCTGAGGTCAGGGTAACCCACAGGCTAGTCAGTCTGAGGTCAGGGTAACCCACAGGCTAGTCAGTCTGAGGTCAGTGTAACCAACAGGCTAGTCAGTCTGGGATCAGTGTAACCCACAGGCTAGTCAGTCTGAGGTCAGTGTAACCCACAGGCTAGTCAGTCTGGGATCAGTGTAACCCACAGGCTAGTCAGTCTGGGATCAGTGTAACCCACAGGCTAGTCAGTCTGAGGTCAGTGTAACCCACAGGCTAGTCAGTCTGGGATCAGTGTAACCCACAGGCTAGTCAGTCTGGGATCAGTGTAACCCACAGGCTAGTCAGTCTGAGGTCAGTGTAACCCACAGGCTAGTCAGTCTGAGGTCAGTGTAACCCACAGGCTAGTCAGTCTGAGGTCAGTGTAACCCACAGGCTAGTCAGTCTGGGATCAGTGTAACCCACAGGCCAGTCAGTCTGAGGTCAGTGTAACCCACAGGCTAGTCAGTCTGAGGTCAGTGTAACCCACAGGCTAGTCAGTCTGAGGTCAGTGTAACCCACAGGCTAGTCAGTCTGGGATCAGTGTAACCCACAGGCTAGTCCGTCTGAGGTCAGGGTAACCCACAGGCTAGTCAGTCTGGGAACAGGGTAACCCACAGGCCAACCTACAGCAATAGTTAGTATCTTCCGGTCTTCCTGTCCTGTGGCTTCCTTCCTTTTAACATGATGAACAGCCAACCTGAGACATTACCTTCATTACTCATCATGCTAGTTGCCTGTAGCTGAGATCTAACCCTGTCCAGGGCTCACCTGTAGCTGAGATCTAACCCTATCCCTGCACAGGGCTCACCTGTACCTGAGATCTAACCCTAACTCTGCCCAGGGCTCACCTGTAGCTGAGATCTAACCCTAACCCTACCCAGGGCTCATCTGTACCTGAGATCTAATCCTGCCCAGGACACACCTGTACCTGAGATCTAACCCTGCCCAGGGCTCACCTGTAGCTGAGATCTAACCCTAACCCTGCCCAGGGCTCACCTGTACCTGAGATCTAACCCTAACCCTGCCCAGGGCTCACCTGTACCTGAGATCTAACCCTAACCCTGCCCAGGGATCACCTGTAGCTGACATCTAACCCTAACCCGGCCCAGGGCTTACCTGTACCTGATATCTATCCCTAACCCTGCCCAGGGCTCACCTGTACCTGAGATCTAACCCTAACCTTGCCCAGGGCTTTCCTGTAGCTGAGATCTAACCCTGACCCTGCCCAGGGCTCACCTGTACCTGAGATCTAACCCTAACCCTACACAGGGCTCATCTGTACCTGAGATCTAACCCTGCCCAGGACACACCTGTACCTGAGATCTAATCCTAACCCTGCCCAGGGCTCACCTGTAGCTGAGATCTAAGACGAACCCTGCCCAGGGCTCACCTGTAGCTTAGATCTAAGACTAACCCTGCCCAGGGCTCACCTGTACCTGAGATCTAACCCTAACTATGCCCAGGGCTCACCTGTAGCTGAGATCTAACCCTAACCCTGCCCAGGGCTCACATGTACCTGAGATCTAACCCTGCCCAGGGCTCACCTGTAGCTGAGATCTAACCCTAACCCTGCACAGGGCTCACCTGTACCTGAGATCTAACCCTAACCCTGCCCATGGCTCACCTGTACCTGAGATCTAACCCTAACCCTGCCCAGGGCTCACCTGTACCTGAGATCTAACCCTAACCCTGCCCAGGGCTCACCTGTACCTGAGATCTAACCCTAACCCTGCCCAGGGCTCACCTGTACCTGAGATCTAACCCTAACCCTGCCCAGGGATCACCTGTAGCTGACATCTAACCCTAACCCGGCCCAGGGCTTACCTGTACCTGATATCTATCCCTAACCCTGCCCAGGGCTCACCTGTACCTGAGATCTAACCCTAACCTTGCCCAGGGCTTTCCTGTAGCTGAGATCTAACCCTGACCCTGCCCAGGGCTCACCTGTACCTGAGATCTAACCCTAACCCTACACAGGGCTCATCTGTACCTGAGATCTAACCCTGCCCAGGACACACCTGTACCTGAGATCTAATCCTAACCCTGCCCAGGGCTCACCTGTAGCTGATATCTAAGACGAACCCTGCCCAGGGCTCACCTGTAGCTTAGATCTAAGACTAACCCTGCCCAGGGCTCACCTGTACCTGAGATCTAACCCTAACTATGCCCAGGGCTCACCTGTAGCTGAGATCTAACCCTAACCCTGCCCAGGGCTCACATGTACCTGAGATCTAACCCTGCCCAGGGCTCACCTGTAGCTGAGATCTAACCCTAACCCTGCACAGGGCTCACCTGTACCTGAGATCTAACCCTAACCCTGCCCATGGCTCACCTGTACCTGAGATCTAACCCTAACCCTGCCCAGGGCTCACCTGTACCTGAGATCTAACCCTAACCCTGCCCAGGGCTCACCTGTAGCTGAGATCTAACCCTAACCCTGCCCAGGGCTCACCTGTACCTGAGATCTAACCCTAACCCTGCCCAGGGCTCACCTGTACCTGAGATCTAACCCTAACCCAGCCCAGGGATCACCTGTAGCTGACATCTAACCCTAACCCGGCCCAGGGCTTACCTGTACCTGATATCTATCCCTAACCCTGCCCAGGGCTCACCTGTACCTGAGATCTAACCCTAACCCTGCCCAGGGCTTTCCTGTAGCTGAGATCTAACCCTGACCCTGCCCAGGGCTCACCTGTACCTGAGATCTAACCCTAACCCTACACAGGGCTCATCTGTACCTGAGATCTAACCCTGCCCAGGACACACTTGTACCTGAGATCTAATCCTAAACCTGCCCAGGGCTCACCTGTAGCTGAGATCTAAGACGAACCCTGCCCAGGGCTCACCTGTAGCTTAGATCTAAGACTAACCCTGCCCAGGGCTCACCTGTACCTGAGATCTAACCCTAACTATGCCCAGGGCTCACCTGTAGCTGAGATCTAACCCTAACCCTGCCCAGGGCTCACATGTACCTGAGATCTAACCCTGCCCAGGGCTCACCTGTAGCTGAGATCTAACCCTAACCCTGCACAGGGCTCACCTGTACCTGAGATCTAACCCTAACCCTGCCCATGGCTCACCTGTACCTGAGATCTAACCCTAACCCTGCCCAGGGCTCACCTGTAGCTGAGCTCTAACCCTAACCCGGCCCAGGGCTCACCTGTACCTGAGATCTAACCCTAACCCTGCCCAGGGCTCACCTGTACCTGAGATCTAACCCTAACCCTGCCCAGGGCTCACCTGTAGCTGAGATCTAACACTAACCCTGCCCAGGGCTCACATGTACCTGAGATCTAACCCTGCCTAGGGCACACCTGTAGCTGAGATCTAACTCTAACCCTGCCCATGGCTCACCTGTACCTGAGATCTAACCCTAACCCTGCCCAGGGCTCACCTGTACCTGAGATCTAACCCTAACCCTGCCCAGGGCTCACCTGTAGCTGAGATCTAACCCTAACCCGGCCCAGGGCTCACCTGTAGCTGAGATCTAATCCTAACCCTGCCCAGGGCTCACCTGTACCTGAGATCTAATCCTAACTCTGCCCAGGGCTCACCTGTAGCTGAGATCTAACAATAACCCTGCCCAGGGCTCACCTGTACCTGAGATCTAACCCTGCCCAGGGCTCACCTGTAGCTGAGATCTAACCCTAACCCTGCCCAGGGCTCACCTGTACCTGAGATCTAACCCTAACCCGGCCCAGGGCTCACCTGTACCTGAGATCTAACCCTAACCCTGCCCAGGGCTCACCTGTACCTGAGATCTAACCCTCCCCAGGGCTCACCTGTAGCTGAGATCTAACCCTAACCCTGCCCAGGGCTCACCTGTACCTGAGATCATTAAATAAGCATAAATATGGGTTGTATTTACAATGGTGTTTGTTCTTCACTGGTTGCCCTTTTCTTTTGGCAACAGGTCCCAAATCTTGCTGCTGTGATGGCACACTGTGGAATTTCACCCAGTAGATATGAGAGTTAATCAAAATTGGGTTTGTTTTCTAATTCTTAGTGGATCTGTGTAATCTGAGGGAAATACGTGTCTCTCATATGGTCATACATTTGGCAGGAGGTTAGGAAGTGCAGCTCAGTTTCCACCTCATTTTGTGGGCAGTGAGCACATAGCCTGTCTTCTCTTGAGAGCCATGTCTGCCTACGATGGCCTTTCTCAGTAGCAAGGCTACGCTCACTGAGTCTGTACAGTACACTACTCATCTCCTCTCTCTCTCTCTTCACTACTCATCTCTCTCTCTCTTCACTACTTATCTCCTCTCTCTCTCTCTTCACTACTCATCTCTCTCTCTCTCTCTTCACTACTCATCTCCTCTCTCTCTCTTCACTGCTCATCTCCTCTCTCTCTTCACTGCTCATCTCCTCTCTCTCTTCACTGCTCATCTCCTCTCTCTCTTCACTGCTCATCTCCTCTCTCTCTTCACTGCTCATCTCCTCTCTCTCTCTCTCTTCACTACTCATCTCCTCTCTCTCTTCACTGCTCATCTCCTCTCTCTCTCTCTTCACTACTCATCTCCTCTCTCTCTTCACTACTCATCTCCTCTCTCTCTTCACTACTCATCTCCTCTCTCTCTCTCTTCACTACTCATCTCCTCTCTCTCTTCACTGCTCATCTCCTCTCTCTCTTCACTACTCATCTCCTCTCTCTCTTCACTACTCATCTCCTCTCTCTCTTCACTACTCATCTCCTCTCTCTCTCTCTTCACTACTCATCTCCTCTCTCTCTTCACTACTCATCTCCTCTCTCTCTTCACTACTCATCTCCTCTCTCTCTTCACTGCTCATCTCCTCTCTCTCTTCACTGCTCATCTCCTCTCTCTCTTCACTACTTATCTCCTCTCTCTCTCTCTTCACTACTCATCTCCTCTCTCTCTCTTCACTACTCATCTCCTCTCTCTCTTCACTACTCATCTCCTCTCTTTCTTCACTACTCATCTCCTCTCTCTCTTCACTACTCATCTCCTCTCTCTCTCTCTTCACTACTCATCTCCTCTCTCTCTTCACTACTCATCTCCTCTCTCTCTTCACTACTTATCTCCTCTCTCTCTCTCTTCACTACTCATCTCCTCTCTCTCTTCACTGCTCATCTCCTCTCTCTCTTCACTACTTATCTCCTCTCTCTCTCTCTTCACTACTCATATTCTATTCCCTATGTAGTGACCATGGTGATCTGGTTGATCTGGTTAAAAGTAGTGCACTATAAAGGGAATAGCATGCCGTCTGTGACGCACACTGAGTGACATGGTTAGACTGCTGTCTGTGTCTCGCAGGGAGACTGAAACAGAGACTGAAATAGTGAACTGTGTTTATATTTCAGGTCACTTCCTGGGCAACAACACAGTGATTGATGTGCTGAGGAGTCAGGGCTATGAAGTGGAGCACACTCCTGCAGGGCAGCCCATTAGCAGGTAATGATACACACCTCGCTGTCCTCACCAACACACCACCCGCCTCTCTACCCTCCCCAGGATCTACCCTCGTTTCATACCACCCTCTCGCACTCTTTGACTACATCTCCTTACTCTCGCTCTCAATTCAATTTCATTTCAATTTAAGGGGCTTTATTGTCATGGGAAACATATTGTCATACATTGTCAAAGGAAGTGAAATAGATAATTAAAAAAAGTTAAATAAACCATATAAAATGAACAGTAAACATTACGCTCACAAAACTTCCAATGGAATACAGACATTACAAATGTCATATTATGTCCAAATACAGTGTTGTAACGATGTGCAAATATTACAAAAGGGAAAATAAATAAACATAAATATGGGTTGTATTTACAATGGTGTTTGTTCTTCACTGGTTGCCCTTTTCTCGTGGCAACAGATCACAAATCTTGCTGCTGTGATGGCACACTGTGGTATTTCACCCAGTAGATATGGGAGTTTATCAAAATCTGATTTGTTTTCTAATTCTTTATGGATCTGTGTAATCTGATGGAAATATGTCTCTCTAATATGGTCATACATTGGGCAGGAGGTTAGGAAGTGCAGCTCAGTTTCCACCTCATTTTGTGGGCAGTGAGCACATAGCCTGTCTTCTCTTGAGAGCCATGTCTGCCTACGGCGGCCTTTCTCAATAGCAAGGCTATGCTCACTGAGTCTGTACATAGTCAAAGCTTTCCTTAATTTTGAGTCAGTCACAGTGGTCAGGTATTCTGCCGCTGTGTACTCTCTGTTTAGGGACAAATAGCATTCTAGTTTGCTCTGTTTTTTTGTTAATTCTTTCCAATGTGTCAAGTAATTATCTTTTTGTTTTCTCATGATTTGGTTGGGTCTAATTGTGCTGTTGTCCTGGGGCTCTGTAGGGTGTGTTTGTGTTTGTGAACAGAGCCCCAGGACCAGCTTGCTTAGGGGACTCTTCTCCAGGTTCATCTCTCTGTAGGTGATGGCTTTGTTATGGAAGGTTTGGGAATCGCTTCCTTTTAGGTGGTTGTAGAATTTAACGTCTCTTTTCTGGATTTTGATAATTAGTGGGTATCGGTCCAATTCTGCTCTGCATGCATTATTTGGTGTTCTACGTTGTACACGGAGGATATTTTTGCAGAATTCTGTGTGCAGAGTCTCAATTTGGTGTTTGTCCCATTTTGTGAAGTCTTGGGTAGTGAGCAGACCCCAGACCTCACAACCATAAAGGGCAATGGGTTCTATTACTGATTCAAGTATTTTTAGCCAGGTCCTAATTGGTATGTTGAAATTTATGTTTCTTTTGATGGCATAGAATGCCCTTCTTGCCTTGTCTCTCAGATCGTTCACAGCTTTGTGGAAGTTACCTGTGGCACTGATGTTTAGGCCAAGGTATGTATAGTTTTTTGTGTGCTCTAGGGCAACAGTGTCTAGATGGAATTTGTATTTGTGGTTCTGGCAACTGGACATTTTTTGGGAACACCATTATTTTGGTCTTACTGACATTTACTGTCAGGGCCCAGGTCTGACAGAATCTGTGCAGAAGATATTTTCTTGTGGCAACAGGTCACAAATCTTGCTGCTGTGATGGCACACTGTGGTATTTCACCCAGTAGATATGGGAGTTTATCAGAATTGGATTTGTTTTCGAATTCTTTGTGGGTCTGTGTAATCTAAGGGAAATATGTCTCTCTAATATGGTCATACATTGGGCAGGAGGTTAGGAAGTGCAGCTCAGTTTCCACCTCATTTTGTGGGCAGTGAGTCTTCTCTTGAGAGCCATGTCTGCCTACTGCAGCCTTTCTCAATAGTATGGCTATGCTCACTGAGTCTGTACATACCCCTCCTTTCTCTCTCTCTCTCTCTCTCTCTGACTACCCCTCCTTTCTCTCTCTCTCTGACTACCCCTCCCTCCTCTCTCCCTCTGACTACTCCTCCTTTCTCTCTCTCTATCTCCCCCTGACTAACCCTCCTCTCTCTCTCTCTTGCTCTTTGACTACCCCTCCTCTCTTTCTTGACTACCCCTCCTTCTTCTCTCCCTCTGACTATCCCTCCTCCCTCTCTCGCTCTGTGACTACCCCTCTCTCCCTCTCTTGCTCTGTGACTACCCCTCCTTCCTCTCTCCCTCTGACTACCCCTCCTTCCTTCTCTCTCTCTGACTACCCCCCTCCTTCCTCTCTTCTCTTTGACTGCCCCTCCTTCCTCTCTCTCTCTGACTACCCCTCTCTCCCTCTGACTACCCCTCCTTCCTCTCTCTCTCTGACTGCCCCTCCTCTCTCTCTCTCTGACTACCCCCCCTCTCTCCCTCTGACTACCCCTCCTTCCTCTCTCTCTCTGACTACCCCTCCTTCCTCTCTCTCTTTGACTGCCCCTCCTCTCTCTCTCTCTGACTACCCCTCTCTCCCTCTGACTACCCCTCCTTCCTCTCTCGCTCTGTGACTACCCCTCCTCTCTTTCTTGACTACTCCTCCTTCCTCTCTCCCTCCGACTACCCCTCCTTCCTCTCTATTTCTAACTACCCCTCCTCTCTCTCTCTCTGACTGCCCCTCCTGCCTCTCTCTTTCTCTCTCACTACCCCTCCCCTCTTTCTCCCTCTAACTACCCCTCCTCCCTATCTCTTCTGACTACCCCTCCTCCCTCTCTCTCTGACTACCCCTCCTCCCTCTCTCTCTGACTACCCCTCCTCCCTCTCTCTTCTGACTACCCCTCCTCCCTCTCTCTCTGGATATATATACAGATATACAGAGAGATGTACAGAGGCCTGTGTGATTCATACTGCAGCCAACACCCTGAGGCCTGTGTGATTTAGCCAACCCCCTGAGGCCTGTGTGATTCATACTGCAGCCAACACCCTGAGGCCTGTGTGATTCAGCCAACCCCCTGAGGCCTGTGTGATTCATACTGCAGCCAACACCCTGAGGCCTGTGTGATTCATACTGCAGCCAACCCCCTGAGGCCTGTGTGATTCAGCCAACCCCCTGAGGCCTGTGTGATTCAGCCAACCCCTTGAGGCCTGTGTGATTCATACTGCAGCCAACACCCTGAGGCCTGTGTGATTCATACTGCAGCCAACCCCCTGAGGCCTGTGTGATTCAGCCAACCCCCTGAGGCCTGTGTGATTCAGCCAACCCCCTGAGGCCTGTGTGATTCATACTGCAGCCAACCCCCTGAGGCCTGTATGATTCATACTGCAGCCAACCCCCTGAGGCCTGTTTGATTCATACTGCAGCCAACCCCCTGAGGCCTGTGTGATTCATACTGCAGCCAACCCCCTGAGGCCTGTATGATTCATACTGCAGCCAACCCCCTGAGGCCTGTATGATTCATACTGCAGCCAACCCCCTGAGGCCTGTTTGATTCATACTGCAGCCAACCCCCTGAGGCCTGTGTGATTCATACTGCAGCCAACCCCCTGAGGCATGTATGATTCATACTGCAGCCAACCCCCTGAGGCCTGTGTGATTCATACTGCAGCCAACACCCTGAGGCCTGTGTGATTCATACTGCAGCCAACCCCCTGAGGCCTGTGTGATTCATACTGCAGCCAACCCCCTGAGGCCTGTGTGATTCATACTGCAGCCAACACCCTGAGGCATGTGTGATTCATACTGCAGCCAACCCCCTGAGGCCTGTGTGATTCATACTGCAGCCAACCCCCTGAGGCCTGTATGATTCATACTGCAGCCAACCCCCTGAGGCCTGTATGATTCATACTGCAGCCAACCCCCTGAGGCCTGTGTGATTCATACTGCAGCCAACCCCCTGAGGCCTGTGTGATTCATACTGCAGCCAACCCCCTGAGGCCTGTATGATTCATACTGCAGCCAACCCCCTGAGGCCTGTATGATTCATACTGCAGCCAACCCCCTGAGGCCTGTGTGATTCATACTGCAGCCAACACCCTGAGGCCTGTGTGATTCATACTGCAGCCAACCCCCTGAGGCCTGTGTGATTCATACTGCAGCCAACCCCCATGAGGCCTGTATGATTCATACTGCAGCCAACCCCCTGAGGCCTGTATGATTCATACTGCAGCCAACCCCCTGAGGCCTGTGTGATTCATACTGCAGCCAACCCCCTGAGGCCTGTGTGATTCATACTGCAGCCAACCCCCTGAGGCCTGTATGATTCATACTGCAGCCAACCCCCTGAGGCCTGTATGATTCATACTGCAGCCAACCCCCTGAGGCCTGTGTGATTCATACTGCAGCCAACACCCTGAGGCCTGTGTGATTCATACTGCAGCCAACCCCCTGAGGCCTGTGTGATTCATACTGCAGCCAACCCCCATGAGGCCTGTATGATTCATACTGCAGCCAACCCCCTGAGGCCTGTATGATTCATACTGCAGCCAACCCCCTGAGGCCTGTGTGATTCATACTGCAGCCAACCCCCTGAGGCCTGTATGATTCATACTGCAGCCAACCCCCTGAGGCCTGCGTGGGATTTCTTTATTTTTGTCTCTCTGTTTCACCAACTGGATTTCAATTGGAAATAATTTCCCAGTATGCACACTTCTCCTAGTTGGTGTAATTCCACCCGTGAACCAGAACCAGATGTCTGCTCCGTTCTGCTCGGACTGTTTTGAAAAATGTTGTCTGCAAATCATCTGAACATTCTGCCGCAATTACCCCTTTTATTTAACTCATTCTCTGCTAAAATATTCATATTTCTACAGCTCATTATTACATTAAAATTAACCCTGATTAATACCCCCTAATATAGACTTATGTAGACATGGGGAACATTAGACTATGTAGGTAGTACATAGCCTAATATACACCCTTGTACACCTTTAACATCTTATACACCCTTACACACCTTTATACACCTTTACACCCTTATACACCTTTACACCCTTATACACCCTTACACATCTTATACACCCTTGCACACCTTTATACACCCTTATACACCCATATGCACCCGTATAAACCTTTTACACCCTTATACACCTTTACACTCTTATACAACCTTATATACCCTTATACACCTTTATACACCTTACACACCTTTATACACCTTACACACCCTTATACACCTTTATACACTGTTATACTCCTTTTACACCCATATACACCCTTATACACCCTTACACACCTTTATACACCTTACACACCCTTATACACCCTTACACACCTTTATACACCCTTACACACCTTTATACACCTTACACACCCTTATACACCTTTATACACCCATATGCACCCGTATAAACCTTTTACACCCTTACACACCTTTATACACCTTACACACCCTTATACACCCTTACACACCTTTATACACCTTACACACCCTTATACACCTTTATACACCCATATGCACCCGAATAAACCTTTTACACCCTTACACACCTTTATACACCTTACACACCCTTATACACCCTTGCACACCTTTATACACCTTACACACCCTTATACACCCTTACACACCTTTATACACCCTTACACACCCTTATACACCCTTACACACCCTTATACACCTTTATACACCCATATGCACCCGTATAAACCTTTTACACCCTTACACACCTTTATACACCTTACACACCCTTATACACCCTTACACACCTTTATACACCCTTACACACCCTTATACACCCTTACACACCCTTATACACCTTTATACACCCATATGCACCCGTATAAACCTTTTACACCCTTACACACCTTTATACACCTTACACACCCTTATACACCCTTACACACCTTTATACACCCTTACACACCCTTATACACCCTTACACACCCTTATACACCTTTATACACCCATATGCACCCGTATAAACCTTTTACACCCTTACACACCTTTATACACCTTACACACCCTTATACACCCTTACACACCTTTATACACCCTTACACACCCTTATACACCCTTACACACCCTTATACACCTTTATACACCCATATGCACCCGTATAAACCTTTTACACCCTTACACACCTTTATACACCTTACACACCCTTATACACCCTTACACACCTTTATACACCTTACACACCCTTATACACCTTTATACACCCATATGCACCCGAATAAACCTTTTACACCCTTATACACCTTTATACACCTTACACACCCTTATACACCCTTACACACCTTTATACACCCTTACACACCTTTATACACCTTACACACCCTTATACACCTTTATACACCCATATGCACCCGAATAAAACCTTTTACACCCTTACACACCCTTATACACCTTACACACCCTTACACACCCTTATACACCTTTATACACCTTACACACCCTTATACACCCTTACACACCTTTATACACCCTTATACACCTTACACACCCTTACACACCCTTATACACCTTTATACACCCTTACACACCCTTACACACCCTTATACACCTTTATACACCTTACACACCCTTATACACCCTTACACACCTTTATACACCCTTATACACCTTACACACCCTTATACACCCTTACACACCTTTATAACAAAGGGCAAATACATGTAATGTGACCTCATTTTTACATTTAGTATACATTTGTATTTAGTATATTAGTTTAGTATATTACATTTATATACATTCTTATCCAGAGCGACTTGCAGGAGTAATTAGGGTTAAGTGCCATCCTCAAAGGCACACTGACAGTTTTTTCATCTAGTCCCCTCGGAGATTCGAACCAACAAGCTTTCGGGTTACTGCCCCCAACACTCCGCCTGGCTACCTGCCAGCCCAGTCAATTCCTCATTGGTCATTGTGAAATATTTGACAATTTGTAGTTGTTTTGTTACACTGCGTACAAATTCCTCGTTGTGGCTCTAAAGCCCCGTAGCCTGAACAGGCCTTATCCACATAATCAACTGCAGAACATCCCAAGGGTTCTTGTAAATTCAAACATTTACAAGCTGAATGGACTGTGTGTTCATAGCAGTAGGTTAGACTACACAGCTCCTCCACTCTACACAACTCCTCCACTCTACACAGCTCCTCCACTCTACACAGCTCCTCCACTCCACACAGCTGCTCCACACAGCTCCTCCACTCCACACAGCTCCTCCACTCCACACAGCTCCTCCACTCCACACAGCTCCTCCACTCCACACAGCTGCTCCACTCTACACAGCTCCTCCACTCCACACAGCTCCTCCACTCCACACAGCTCCTCCACTCCACACAGCTGCTCCACTCCACACAGCTGCTCCACTTCACACAGCTGCTCCACTCTACACAGCTGCTCCACTCCACACAGCTCCTCCACTCTACACAGCTCCTCCACTCTACACAGCTGCTCCACTCTACACAGCTCCTCCACTCTACACAGCTGCTCCACTCTACACAGCTCCTCCACTCTACACAGCTCCTCCACTCCACACATCTGCTCCACTCCACACAGCTCCTCCACTCCACACAGCTCCTCCACTCTACACAGCTGCTCCACTCTACACAGCTCCTCCACTCTACACAGCTCCTCCACTCCACACAGCTGCTCCACACCACACAGCTCCTCCACTCCACACAGCTCCTCCACTCTACACAGCTCCTCCACTCCACACAGCTGCTCCACTCCACACAGCTCCTCCACTCCACACAACTCCTCCACTCCACACAGCTCCTCCCCTCCACACAGCTCCTCCACTCCACACAGCTCCTCCACTCTACACAGCTCCTCCACTCCACACAGCTCCTCCACTCCACACAGCTCCTCCACTCCACACAGCTGCTCCACGCTGCTCCACTCCACACAGCTCCTCCACTCCACACAGCTCCTCCACTCTACACAGCTGCTCCACTCCACACAGCTCCTCCACTCTACACAGCTCCTCTACTCCACACAGCTGCTCCACTCCACACAGCTCCTCCACTCCACACATCTCCTCCACACTACACAGCTCCTCCACTCCACACAGCTGCTCCACTCCACACAGCTCCTCCACTCCACACAGCTCCTCCACTCTACACAGCTCCTCCACTCCACACAGCTGCTCCACTCCACACAGCTCCTCCACTCCACACAGCTCCTCCACTCCACACATCTCCTCCACTCCACACAGCTCCTCCCCTCCACACAGCTCCTCCACTCTACACAGCTCCTCCACTCCACACAGCTCCTCCACTCCACACAGCTCCTCCACTCCACACAGCTCCTCCACTCCACAC